>NC_134701.1:156992409-157269909 GCF_043290135.1 Rhipicephalus microplus
TAAAGCGTGTGAAAAAAAATAATACCCGTGATTGCCACCTAACGCGCGTCCTTTTTAGTGCCCTCACATGTAAGCTCAAGGAAATATCAAAGACTGCTCGCACACGAAGGTCGCTTGAACAGGCTATCGGTGAACACGATGGATGTTAGGCGATGGTATACTACCGATAAAAAATAAGTAAAAAAAACTTCGACGAAAAAGTGACCACCACAGGCGAATGTGATACGAAACTGCAGACGGCATTACACGCAGCGCGGGCATTTTGCTTAACATGAAAGCGTTTTTTAAAGGGCCCACCGAGACTTCAGAGACGTATTTCTGTCACTGAAATCGAGTTGCAAAAATACGTCCGATCAGAATACCGATAAAAAGGTTGAGTGAACATGGTTCAAACTATACTGAACTAAAATATTATCTTCTAATTCAGTATAATTCGAACCCATCACTTCTGGGTCTGCCACCAACGAAGCCGGGCGCGCTATCCACTGCGTCACACTCACATGATTTGTATGCTTTGAAAAAAAGTATAGGCAGATCGCACGTACAGTGGGAGTCGATGATATGTGAAGCACGAATGAGGAAGGTGTACATGTCACTCTAAAATCGGCACATGTTACGAGGTGGAGGTAAATGATGCGGCACACGATTTACGTGTCATGATGGTCATGCCTGGGTGTGTCGCTCTTAGCGTGCATTCATATCAAACATAACTCTGCGGCACCCGTCAACTTTAACTCCGCGTTCTACACAGTGTTGCCTTTGGCGGGCCACCCTTTTGCCGCGGCCGCCAGAACAGAAGAAAGGAAGCCGCCTTATTTTGCGGAGTTAAGGAGCAGCGCCAAGACACCCTGCTTATTTCATGTCCTGAGCGCCGCGTGACCGAAATTACTCTACAGAGCACCGCTGTCCTTCGGGTCCGCGCAGAGATGCGACACGTAGAGTCTTCGTGCACCAGTAAGAGCCACAATGCCGAGCTTCCGCCAATTACGGACGTCGGACCATCACGCTGTGCGTCTCTGACTGAGGAGCCGCCGGCGCTGAAATCAGCACCAGATGTCCAGGCGTGGCCCCTCGGAGGCATGACGATAGTTATAGCGCGAGAACAAAACGACGACACAGAGACAAGAAGGACACGAAAGACACGAGTCTCGTGTCTTTCGTGCCCGAGCGGTCTCGTGCCCGAGCGGTGAGATGACAGACTGATTTCACCCCACTCAAGCAAAGTTTGCAGCTTGGAGCCGAAGGAGGCAGCATCGCCGGTACCATACACGTGTTCGGTTTGTGTATTTGTGTATGTGTAAGTTGGGGGCGGTGCCGGCATAATGACGCTCGTGTGTGCTGCGAGAGATGTTATTGGACAGTGCCATATGGACCTGTTCCCCGATCTAGGGATCTGGGGAGATGAGACGGTATTTAACCAGCCCTCGCGGGCTGCTTAGGGTGGTTCACGGAGCTTGATCCAGAGACAGCCTTTTTCAATGTAGAGCGTACAATGTAGAGCTTCGGGCCAGAGAGCCCGTGCTACGTAAATTATGTAAATAAACCCTCTCTACGAAGTTCAGCCTCCTCCTGCCTCAACCTCTTGATCCCGGACTTCTGGTGCCGCAAACCCCGGTTGCAACAACAGGCACAGCGAACAATCGCGACCGTCGAAAGGGAAGACGCGAAGCGCGTTGCGTTTCCCTCTCATCGGGCAGTATTGTTCAATATGGAGTTTCAGAATAGCGCACCGCGAGCCTTTGCGGTGCGGTCGCTGCCACTTTGCATGCATCGTAACGCGAGTCGGCGTTCGCGTTCGTGGCCCGTGCGCAGAAAATCCGAAATAGCGTGCAGCGATCATGGCCCGCATGTAGCCCGCAAACGGCCATTTCGACGCTATGGTGTCGCTGCGATCGTGCGTTGCAGTTTGCAGCAGGGCAAACACTTTTCTAAAATTCATATGGCACCCGCTACACCCGCAACGCCCGCAGCGCTTGCAAACGGTATTCTAAAACTGCTCAATAACTACAACATGCCGCGAGGAGGTGACGTTAGTCCAAGTGCGGTGTTCAATTAGGCACGCTCTTCTGGCTGGCTTTTTTTTTTATGTCACAATGTTTTCCTTCGTTTCACTCTTACCGTTTACTAGAGCTACCACAAGCACATCATATTACAAAAGAGAATATGTTTCATCATTAATGATGGACGTTAGTCTCCGGAATGAAGATGTATCACTAACCCCCGTATTCAGAGACGCTCCTTGACTTGAACTTGACTTGAAATAGCCTTCAAAGCAGCGCGTTTGAATCGCGTCTGTGCGTTTGTGCTGCCTTGGAACCGCCTAAAGACAGCACGTTCGAAACGTGTTTGTGCTGCATTGAAGTCGGTGGCAAGTCAAGTGAAGCAGCGTTTTTTCTAAATACGTGGGTAAGCGTCAACGTCGACGCATCGACGCTAAGCCAGGTGGCAGAAACTCCCTGTGCCTCACATGTACTCACTCTGCCATGCTGATACGCAGCGGCAGCGCCACAATTATTACTGGTGGCAGCCCGGCATTTAACTAGAAATAAATCACGAACAGAACGTTTCATAGATGACGTAAGGCCACCAAATAGAGGGATAGGACGAAAAACCGAGAGGAGGAGGGTTTCCGCGGAAGCTCCCCTTTCCCACTCCACACGCAAGCGGAACGCGCTCGTGCCTTTTTTGAGGTTCGCTGGCGACTTGGGCGATGCGGGCATTTGTAAAATTTTGTTAATCACTTTTTTCAATTTTCCTCATGTGTTCTAAAACGGTGAAAGTTCGGTGGACCAATTTCTCAGAAATACGAAACATGATCGACACTAATGAAATGAACTTTTTATTCCATGTTTTCTATTTTTGAAAAGCAGACGTACACGTAGTGTGAAAGCGTTAATCTATAAAAGCAGCCTCAATTTACAACTGACATATGGACATAATGAGCAAAGATTGAATTCAGAATATTCTGACCAATGCAAAGATTATCAGCAATAATGAGCACGACACGCCGACTTTGACTCAATCACGTTTGTTAGGAGTCATGATGGTGCTCATTGTTTCCTTACAGACATTGAGCACCTACTGACAATGAAGTTCAGAGGTACGGTGAGGATTGACGCATTCGAAATTTTCCCAGAGAGGACGTTGCTGGAAGCAGCGCTTCGGCAAGTTGACTTGTCTTCGACAGGGCAACAGCGTTGCTTAGACGAAGAAAAGTTCGCTTGCCAAACCATTGGCTTCTGCGACATTCCCTGCAATTTTTTCTAGAAGCGTTTGAGTGACAGTATTAGAAGCGAAGAGTCACAATCTTCAAAACCAGAGCTGCATGAATTTCATGAAAAGGAAGCCTATAGTTACGTGACATCATTTGAACTGCATGTCAAAAGTAAATGAAGCGAAAACTATGTAGACGAGCCAACATGAATTCAAGTCTTTCGTTAAACGCATTTTTCCGACAGCAGCTAGGGTGCAGTCTTGACCAATTAGTCTATCAACATTTCACTTTTGTCAGTCCAGTCAGGCTTGCAGAGAACTTGGTTCACTCATGTGCTTATGCAAAATCTATACCAGATCAATTAATGGGTCCAAATACTTGTGCTCACCCGTTGCCTTCAGGAAACACTGAAAAACCACCGTGTAACTGGAAATCGCCGTATTAACAAACCGCAGAGCCTCGAAAAACGTGTCGCCCGATCTAGCCATCTTCGTCGAACCCATGGTGGATCTGCTCGGCGTAGCTCACTGTGGCTTCCGTTCTATATCAACCGCAACTTGCTGCCTTTATCTGTCCCGTAGCTGGAACGCCAACCGAGCGAGATAACTGAGTACAATAAGGAGTGGAGGCAAACGCTACAAACTCAACTTAGATCTGCCCTTTCCCGCGCTTGGAGTGATTTAAAATTCACAAAATAAGAAATAAAAAGGGCATATCAACAAAAGAAAAGTTCTTTACAGTAGTATTGAATTTTTTTATCTGTGAAAACTTATGAAAGCCAATAAATGCGCACAATCACATCAACCTTGCTCCTTTGAATCGGATCTTAGGATGCCCGGCAACCACTACAAGCGTGCATGTTCCTTGAAACCGACATTGCACAAGCTTACTTAAATCAGTGTACTGTGTCAGTTTTTATGAAAGGGAACACGCGAGCGCGTGGCCTGCACACTCCGGTGGCTGCTGGCAGCGCGTTCAAGCGGGAGCAAAAGCAACCACAGACTCTTTTCACGTCATCTCGCGGTGAGAAAAATAACCATTCGTTGCTGATCTGGAACCAGTGGCAAAACTGCGACACCCTCACCGTTGAAGGCGATTACGCGAGAGCTAGTAATCGCTTTGAAGAGGGAGGGGTTGCAATCTTGGCGTTCTATATCAGCAACAAATGGTTGTTTTGCTCGCCGCGAGATGACGCGAAAATAGACTGTGCTTGCTCTAGCTCCCGCTTGAACGAGCTGCCAGTAGCCGCCAGAGTGCGCAGGCCACGCGTCGCCGTGTTCCCTTTCATAAAAATTTAAACTGTACAGTAAACATTGAATTACTTCTATGAAGACATTTTTCACTTTCGTGCTTTACTGACTCTTATTATTGAGGAATTCACCATGTTTTTTTTTTCTTTTCTTTTCGGGCTGACAGTAAATATGATGCAGTGGGAGAGTATGACATGTTTATCGTTAACCCGAAAAGAACAGGATAAAAAATGCCAGTGCTGCATCAAATGCTGCCTGCATTTTCGTATAACATTCGCACGTGGTTGCCGCTTATTCGTCGAAGCATTTGCTGTCTTTTTTTTATAAGTACTATCCTATCATCACTTGAAATCCATAGCATTAACCGATAGCCTGTTCAAGTGACCTTCGTATGTGAGCAGTATTTGATAATTCCTTCAGCTTACATGTGGGGGCACTAAAAACGCCGGGCGTTATGTAGCAATCATGCGGAAGATTTTTTTTTATTTCGCGCTTTTTAAACAAATGCAGAAAAAATTAAGCAACACAGTTATCTTACCACAGACTGAAAATTTTATTTTCTTATAATAGGTTCTACAAGTTCTGTACCGACGAGTTTTTCGAGTCAACATTTAAACAGTTCATTAAGCAATTTTGTTAATTGCCAAACTTAGCGGGTCAAAAAATATTCTGCCGCGCTCTGTACGGTTCAGAATAATACTGTGTTATAGTTGAAGACGCGTAGGGATCCTGTATACTTTCTTACAACTTGGCAATTTTTTTTAGTTTAAAAGCCCTGTATTTTATAGGAGCGTATATAAGATAGTGAGTGTAACAGTTTGCGAGAATTCTGAAACACGTCATTATGCACCCAAATGATTACGTCTGCACCGGGAGGATTTCCCCAAGGCGCAGAGGTAGAGTAAATGAACTCCAGAGTAGTTCGCGTGTCGGAGTTGGGTTGGCGGAATAAAGAAGTTGGACTGAAAAATCGACAAGGGGTGCTACTGTGGACTCTGTCGAACTCCATCATATTGCGAAGTTTAATAATGGCGGCATTATCACACAAAAAGAGAGGTCACAGTCACACTCAGTTCATATTATGCTGAATTTGGCAACATGGCGGAATTCGACAATGTCAAGAATAGTACCCATAGACCGGTAGGAATAAGTGAACCAGACTACTTCAACTGCAATGTCTTCATCTTGGCATTCCTTCTTTCATTGTAGCCTCAGTAAGTATAGCAGTTGGGTACTTTTATTTTACTGAAGTTGTCTGTACCTTGCATCATTGTCTATCATTTATTTGCCAGCTCTGCATTATCTCGTTTTTGCTAACCCACCTTGGTGGTGGGTTACCTGGTTATGATGCTCAATTGCTGAACCGAAGGGCGCTGAACCGAAGGGCGCATGAACCGAAGGGCGCAAGCGGCCACAATTTTTAAGTATGTGAAAGTGTTTAATAAAAATGAGCTGTTACATGTACCTTATGATTGTTCAATGCTGTCACGAAATTCGCTGATTCATCTATCTTGAAGCGCAGAATATTAAGTTCTCCGCCACTGAAGGCTAAGGCTCTAGCAATAGTGGTAAAGTGCCAGCTCTGAGATTGCAGAGTTTCCATGTTTTAAGCTTGGTTAAATCACCTGCCAGAAAAGAACGGAAGCAACCTGGCCTGACAGGCAGTGCCTTAGAAGAATGACACGCAGAAACTTTGAATCATACATTTATTGTTTTGTAAATGCGCGCATCTCCGGGGTGACTATGATGTCGCTGCGAAGTGAGGAACAGTTCTTCAGACGTGTTACGACTACTCAAGTTCAATTATTAACTGAACAAATTAAACGAACGAATAAGAGATTGAAATGGCCACAGTGAAAGTTCCTCTCCGATTACTGTTCATACTGATTCAATACTGTAACGCAGTTGTTCGAAATAAACTGGCTTTCTTCACTCAAAAATGAATTAGGTATACTTATGGAAATACAAACCAGAACAAGTGTATATAAGCTGAGGACGAACGGGATTCTTATCTTACAACCTGCAAATACTTAAATAAGCTTACAGTTCTCAACGTCTCATGAATCCAAGCATTTTGGAGGCATTGTTCGCGAATAACCTAATACGGTCGAACCAAAACATATTGGGGTTCTGGTATTAAGGCTAAGTCGATTTTTGTTGATAAATTACAACTAATAATGCTGTGAGAATGTTCTGAAGAAAAATTTTTCAAAGTGAATGGCACACTTTCACATTTAGAATCTACATCTATATATATTCTCGCTATATAAAACACTTAAAGTTGTGACCCATGTACGGTGCTGGCTAAGAATATTGATAACTTATTGGAGTTCGATGTGTGCATCAGTATACTATAGAACAAAGGCTCTCATGCAAGAAACTGGCATGAGCAGCAGATTGTCTCTGAATAAGATTGGTAATGAATTTCGCGCTCACGCGTTCAGTGAACGTACTCACCAAACATTCTCATTAGTTATTCTCAGCAGGCATTTCTTTGTTTTACCCCAACAACTCATTTTTATACGAAACAGTCGAAGGCTGCCTCACGGACGCTCTTGCACGAATACCGCCATGTCAAGCTTTTCCCATAAGATATCGTCCTTCTTTCTTGGGATGGTATAAAACAGTGCATTCCTTCAACTTTGACGCATAAGGAGACTGGCGACTACGCATTGCATGATTAAGTGGTTATCCACCGTAAGCAGTATAGTCTAATTTTATTTATTAGCAATGAAAAAAAACCTGAAGCATGCACCGACGCACTGTTTTACCAAAGGCTCTCTAGGTGCTGTCGTAATCACTATTAAGATGTAGTAGTAGTAGTAGTAGTAGTAGTAGTAGTAGTAGTAGTAGTAGTAGTAGTAGTAGTAGTAGTAGTACTTTATTTACAGTAAGCCGGATACAGAGCTCACTGCAGGGGCAAAAGGCTAAAGGCGAACAGCCTGACAAAGGCCCTTGTCCCTCCGCAGTCCGTGACAGTGCAAAGCTTAGACATCAGCACTGGCAAACAATATATATATTCAATACATTGCTTTCAAGCAACCTGCAATTGTACACACAAAATTCAAACATAAATAGCATAAGAAGTTTACATAACACATTTTAAGAATTAGAGGTTACTCTCGTGTAGATGTACCCGAACTCCCATAAATGCATTGCTGAGATTTTGAGGTCAGTCTATGTAGTCTCGTGCAACATTCCACAGAGAAGTGGTCCTTTCTTTGTTCAAAAGGTTCACGCACGCGCACACGCACGCACCAACGCACGCTCGCACCCCCCCCCCCCCGCACACACACACACGCGCACGCACGCACACACACACACATGCACGCACACACACACACACGCTTGACGCGCTACTTCCCACAGCACTGTCTTCGTTAATTTTTTCGCTCGCCGCAGGGTACCCCGGTGGAATACACAGCACGTGCCCGCCATTAGCTAGAACAGAAGAGCCGCGCCCCGCGCGCCTCCAACGAGGACCGAATCAGTCGATCGGTCTAGTTAAGCTGGCTGATCGCACCGAGCGTCCGCGTTGCGAAAGCGGCCGAGCGCGGGGCTCGTTTGAAAACTTGCAACACCGTCGCACACAGTGCCGCTCCGCTACTGTTGCTGCTGCTGCTGCTGCTGCTGCTATCACAACTTTGCTTGCGTGTAAGCCTGTACACATCTCTGTCGGTGGCGGCTTTTGTCCCGTGAGTGGAGGTTCTCGGCCATTGTGGCGCCATGCATCGCGGCCCACGCCTTCGAGACGCGTAGATAAACCGGAACACTTCCGCCATCGCGGCCTAATGGATCCGTCTTGGCACAGTCTTCTGGGCCGAGCCCTTGACCGTATTCTGTTGTTTAAGCGTTCACCGATGCTGCTAAAGCAACGTGCGGTATACGTACTGCCTCCTCAAGGTCGTCTTCCAACATCACCTTTGAGCTTGGCTGCCGCTAAGGCCCAGCTCTATTGCTCTTGTTAAAAGAACTTGCGTATTTGGAACCACATGGTATAGGTGTTGACGGTTGAGAAGGCAGGTCCGTCAAGGAGATACAATCTTGTCCACTATCATTCACTGCTTGTATAAAAGCACCATTTATACGACTGCCCCGCCGCGGTGGTGTAGTGGCTATGGTACTCGGCTGCTAACCCGCATGTCGTAGGATCGAATCCCGGCTGCGGCGGCTGCATTTCCGATGGAGGCGGAAATGTTGTAGGCGCGTGTACTCAGATTTGGGTGCACGTTAAAGAACCCCAGTTGGTCTAAATTTCCGGAGCCCTCAACTACGGCGTCTCTCATAATCATATGGTGGTTTTGGGACGTTAAACCCCACATATCAATCAATCAATCAAATCATTTATACGACTGGATCGGACAGAAATAGACAATGCAGAGAGGAGCAGATGCGCAAAGGATATGCACCTGTGAAAGGTGACAATGAAATACCGGTACTGGGATGGTGCATAAGCCTGTGCCGTCTCTGCTAGCGTTGTACGGTGTTACCGTATGGTTTTTATTAATTATGACCACGTAGCCTCAATGAACCTTATCGCATTTGGTGGAGGTGCTGGATTACTATTATTTGTTATTATCTTAGCCTATCGCGGTTCGCAAACTACATGAACTTCAGCAACCATGGTGGCGAGGAATATTTATATCGATAAAGCATCTAAGTATGATTGACGATGAATCTAGATAGTTAAGTGTGGTTTAATATCTCAAAACCACCATTTGATTTTCAGAGACGTTGTAGTGGAGGGCTTCGGAAATTTTGACCACCTCGGGTCCTTTAACGTGCACTGAAATCTAATCACATGGGCTTACAACATTTCCGCCTCCATCGTAAATGCAGCCGCCGCAGCTGGGATTCGATCCCGCAGCCGAGTACCTGAGCCACTAGACCACCACGGCGGGGTTGAAGGTGAATCTGCGTAAGGCGAACAGAATGCGATGTGACCCCGCCACAGGGCAAGAGTTCGGGATAGGTTGATTGATTGATTGATTGATTGATTGATTGATTGATTGATTGATTGATTGATTGATATGTGGGGTTTAACGTCCCAAAACCACCATATTATTATGTGAGACGCCGTAGTGGAGGGCTCCGGTCCGGAAATTTCGATCACCTGGGGTTCTTTGACGTGCACCCAAATCTAAGCACATGGGCCTACAACATTTCTGCCTCCATCGGAAATGCATCCGCCACAGACGGGATTTGATCCCGCGACCTGCGGGTAAGCAGCTGAGTACCTTATCCACTAGACCACCACGGTGGGGCAGTTCGGGATAGGTAACCAGACCGCATACACTAAACAATAACAGGAAAGTGTTCCCATGCCACGGCCGCTGAACTTCTTTATCCAGTGGCCACGGTCGTATCACGTCATACAAAGAAAATCCACCGACAAAAGCATATAGAACCCTCATCAGATTGACCGACAATGCGGAATGTGACGTCTGCTGCACCAAAGAAGACATCGACCATTTGATATGGCTTTGCCCTCGATTTGCCTCTGAAAAACAGAAACCTTCGGAGGCATTGCGACAATGGGACGATCGGCCACTCCCTGTGCAGATGCTACTGGAACACCGTCATCGCCTTTCGTCGGCTCAAAAGGCAGTCAAAGCTGTCTTGTGCTTTTTGAGGACTACAGGCCTACGTGACCACCTTTAACTTTTGTGTAGTGCCACCACTGCATACGTGCCAGCCGATTAATTGACAATCCTCTTTTTTTTTCTCTCGTTCTCTTCTCTTTCCTCTCTTTCTCATCTTTATGCCCCCTTCCATTCCCCTAGCGTAGGGTTGCAAACCGGGCATGTGCCTGGTTAACCTCCCTGCCTTCCCTCTTGTTGTTTATCCTCCCCCACTGAACAATAGGTGTGAGAAGAGGCATATATGGTAGACATTCTCAACTCATGACCTGTATTTTACCTTTGCCACTAATGAGTTCAACCAATCTACTTTGTCAGTTCCAACATACGTGGCAGAATCCTAGAGAGCACCGAAGACACGTACTGAAGAAGCTAAGGATGACTAAGCGTGCAGTGGAACAAGAAATGATAGGCGCCACTCTATGATGCAGGACAACAGCAAGGTCGATCACAGAACAAACAGATGTAGTCGATATCCTACTGACAACAAAGGAGAAAAGTCCCTGGGCAGGCCTCATTACAAGGACTGATAAAGACTTCGGTGTGTAGGCTAATATATGGGAAGCACAGCTGAATATGGTGAAGAGTTAGAGCCGACAAAATTAAAAAAACACACAGCATATTCACGAGGTTAATGATGACGAGCTGGGCGAAGCACGGACGCACGGACGTACGCATGGAGAGACGGATGGAAAGGACAGACGCACGGACGCACGGAGGAGCTCACAGACAGCCGTACGGACAGATGGATGCACCGACAGACGGACGCAAGAACTGACGGACTGATGGACGCTTCGCCCCACTCATCATCATTCACTCCCTGGATATGCTGTGACATCATTTTTATTGACACGCAATACAATGCAACTGGCTACTACGACGGCAACGACTACAATAACACGGGACCACGTGCACGAGACATGTGACCCACGGCGTAAGGCGCTTTGCCCCTAAACATTTGGACTTGACTCGTACAGAATAGCATACGTGCAAGATTACTGTGAGATCACTTCATTCTACAGAGGAAATGAGATAGGTTATTTATATTTATGACGATAGGAAATAATTATACTTATGAAGATCCATAATAGACATTGTTTTTTTTCTCGTCCGTCACTGTCTATCACAAACGCAGCTATGTTATAGTATACCTAGAGGTATAGCATATACCGTCTCTCTACGCAGTTTTATGGTGCCTCGATGCGCTCGTTCACCTCCGCAGTGCACACCGAGGCACTTTAGGCTCTTTCTTTTAGGGGCGAAGCTCCTTAAGGCGTGGATCCGTCTATCCCTTTTATGTAAGTATGTAGTATTACGTAGCCACTGATGGCACATACCCGCTCTAGAGCCGGCATGTGCCACAGAGGATGCGAGATAGGAGATGGCGGTACTTGGAGTGTTCACTAGACGGACGCACGGACGAACGGACAGACTAGCAGATGGACGGACGGATGGATAGACGCGCAGACATACGGACAGATGGACGCTCGAACAGACAGACAGACAGACAGACAGATGGATGGACGGACTCACGGATGGACACATGGATGGACGCACGGGTGGTCGAGCGGACGGACGGAAGCATGGACGGGCTGACGGACGCTTCGCTCCACTCATCATCATTCACTCCGTGGATGTGCTGTGATTTTTTTTTTTGTCTTCTATCGACTCTTTGACTTTCTTAAACTTTATTGGTAGCCTTCGCTTTCAAAATAGTGTCAGGGCGAGCCGACACATGTGTTGTTGGTTCATCGCAATGGCAAAGCATTTTATCATCGTCAGAATAATTGAAATTGTAAGAATGATGAAACCATTGTAGAGATACTGGAAATCTACTAGTATAAATCTTTTTGTGTTTTCTATTGTTGACAGAATAAAGCGCTCATAGTGGGTCCTGCTATTATTTTGTTCCATCCTATTTGCACTGAGCTTATACGAGAAGCATCAAATACAACACGCCTAACTCTCTACCTTATTCTATATTGTTGATTGCCAATATGTAATGGCATACTCCCTTCAGCAACAATAGACTTTATTATGCTAATTTTACTTTTACGAGCTTCATCTCTTCTCCGTATCAATAACTTGCTTTTCAGAAGAAATATACTCAATACCAAAGCTTAAAAAAAAGTGCCGTGAGCTAACGCGGTGCACATTGTCGAACAACGAAGCTAGGGCCGCTTTGCACTTGGACCTTCGCAGCTACGCAGTTACTACCTAATTTTCGGTAAGTACCATTTTTATTGTTTTTGTTGTTTGTGCTATATCATGGGGCTACAGGTTGATGGTATTGACGGCTTGGAACAGGCTGCATAATTATTTGTGACCCCCCGCGCAACAACTACGAAAATGAGGTACTGTATCAAGATGCGCAGAGGGCTCCACCAACCCCCTCTTTATACTCCCTCGAGACTTTAGTGACCTATTCTTCTCGACGAGGCACATGGTTTCGCCCTTTCCTAGGAGCCTCTTTCAATGTGGTGTAGCGCTTTCTGCAGAGCCCCTCAATCGTCTCTAACATCACGTGGACAGCGTTATGCCAACCACGCAGGACCGACCAAAGCAGCCTCACTGTAAGAAGCACATTCGGGATAAAAAATTGGGGGACCCTTAAGCTTATGGGCCATAATTTGACCATAACTACAAATTTGGCCATTATTTTTTTTGTTACAAGCACGCCGCTTTAAGTATCTGCAAGTATGGTCAGTGTTATTTCTCTGCGTAGGGCGTTGATGGTGATATCAATTATGTTATTTTTGATGTCACGTTACAAGTATAGCCTCACCATGTACTACCAGAGTTTGGAGCCATGAAATTTATTTGTACAGGACCCTTTCTTTAGGCCACTAAATTTAGCATTGCCAAGTTTCGGCATGTGTGTGCGACATTTTCCCGTTAAAATAACTACTATGGACCTTATGAAATTCTTATTGTGGGTTTCTGCAGCGAAGGTGCAACGAATAAATTTTCTGATTTTAAAATAACGGCAGAAATGACGTCCGTTCCTTATCCCGGTAAGAGTAACGGCAACGCGGTAACTTTTTTATCGGTAACGCAGCGTGGTAACTCGTTGTTTTGTTTGTTTGTTAGCGTAACGAGTAACGTATCTATTTTGTGCAACACCAATTATACATCGCATCTGGTCGCTCGGCAATCACGGTGCCATGAAATGGTCATTGTCATTGATTCACTTCGCATGGACATAGTTTGCTACAAGTGTTTCTAATACATCTTGCCATGATAGAAAACTTTGCGTTCAACCATCATTTTTTTCAAAAAAGTCTCTTTAACCGTTTCTTCTTTTTTTGCACTCTATGTGATTCCCAGATTCTCTGTTTCATTGTGACTGTGTTTCTCTTGCTGTTCGCTTTGATCACCCCTTCATATTTTTCCAATACTCCTCTATTTCCTTGATTCAAGCAGCTAAATATCTGTTTGTATCTACTATGTCACTGGTATCTAATATCACGGTATTTTATCTGGCTGTCCCGTTGTGTCAATAAACATTATCATTTTGTAACCGTAAACTGAAGTCCCAGAGCATCGACCTCCTCTCTATAATTATCCACGGAGTAGTTGAGCATGTCCCCGATTGTGCCAGCAAATTAAAATCATTGCCGCGTGCTAAACCCGGATGCCGTTGCTCAACAAGGGCGCACCTTATAGTTCGAACGAAAGCTGACATCCCGTCTTACCTGTGTTTCCCCATCTCTAACAATCATAGCTTACACAGTAGTGGTGATGACGCGTATCGCTGGCGGAATCCTTTCTGGGTGTATGTCTACTGACGCAAACTGCTTGATCTCATCTGCCCTACTAATTTTGTGTCTTGGCTCACACGTTCGCCTTCTTTTGGAATCCAGTCAGTCACCCTTAATGACCAGCGGTTATCCTGCCTACGCGCTACTTGCCCCACCCTTGTCTGTTTCTTTCTAATTTCAACTTCAATATTTCAACACATATTTAGGTGCGAACATGAGATTTGCAGGTATAACGTGGCAGCAAAAAAATATCCAGGACAGGGTTGATTGATGGCAGGAATGGCAAGATGGGAGTTTGCGATGAAAATCTGTAAACAGGGGTTAAGTCGAAACGTCGCTTTGACACAAGCCCTGTTTACGAATTTTTCATACCAACTCTTTCGTATGTTTGTGTGATCCTCGCACGAATGGGTTCGTAGAAAAATAATCAGATAGTTCTTTAGCGAGATAACCAAAAAATTATTTAGAAATTCGTTACCAACAGCCTTAAGAAGTTTAACAATCTTACTGATCCTAAGTTTGCCTTACGATATTCTACTGATCTCGCTTTATTATTTTCTACAGAATATCCACAAAGGGCAGTTGATGAGGAATTTTATATGGATCACTTTTCAGTGATCTCCACTACTACTAACATTCAGAAGCCCACTATGACACTGGAATCAACTTTAATAGCCTCCATCGCTTTGTCATTTTATCACAGTTATCATAATTTTTAGCCCTTAACGGCCTATACAAGGCATTACATAAAGGGGGACAATGTCAGGAGCACGTCAAGACACAAATGCAGGGTTTGAATAATAAGTAAAAAGTGAAGTAATTATACAGCAGATACATCAAAAAAGCAGGGTGAATTGGCATAGTGTAAGAACCAACCTAGTGGTCATTATTTGCTGTACTTACTAAATAAATAAAAAGGGGGACTTACGTAGCCATACCACAAACGTACATTTTGAACCCACTTTGATTTTTAGTTTACAATAACAATCAGCCTAATTTAATCGGGAACTTTGTTCGGTCCATGCTGATGATACGACAACAATAAGCTTTGATGAAAGCATAGACTACAGAATAGATAAACTAACCACATATCTTCACTGACATAAGAGAACCAAAATTAAATAAAACTTGATTGATTATCTCTATAAAACATCAGTAATCACTAGTGCCTGTTTCTATCATTTGCATCCCATGGAATTTGATCCAAGGTAGCCGTGATTGCGTATGCATAGGCGTCACACTTGATGGCAATGTAACAGTTCACATGTCTCATGGACAAAATGAAAGAAGTGTTAATAGCGTATGCTTTTAACCAGTCACACATCAACTACTGTATAACTACACAGCGTAATACTTACAATGCTCTACTAGCAGCGTTATAAACTGTTCAGAACAAAGCAATTAGAATAACAGCTTCCTGCTCACATGACAATAAAGTCAAATAATTATATCACTCTTATGATGTACTTAAAATACATGATAGTTAATTACAATAAAGTAAAATGGCTGATGATGTGAGTAACATATTCCTATTTTATAACATTCCCTCTTGTTCAGCAGTTAACGCTCACAAAGCTAAATTTGTTTTTTACAAAAAAATTACCTTGCCGGAAATTTGCCGTAATGATGGCGCGCAAAAAAAAAGAAGAAAACAAAAAAGGGAGATGACAACACAGTGCACTGTTTCACCTAATACCTGTACTTATCCTTGTAAACAAACCACTCATTCAAGCGCAATTTATTATGAAACTCAATCATATGTATTTTAAAACGACACATTGAAACAATATTCATTATTCATTGAATCAAGAAAGTTCATTTCAACCATCACAGTGTTTCGTAATATTTTTTGCACAGCTCCTAAGGGAAAGATCTAGTTCTTTATATATTGCCTAGTACGCCAAATTCAGTTTTCGCTATGGTGCCACTCATCAGTTGTTTTCACTTTATTGTATGTTCTAAATGTAAATTTACCTAGCTTAACGTGCACATTGCAATTTACTTCCCCTCGTGTGAACGCTACAGCTAAGTTACGTTTTTTTTTTTCTTGGCGGTGGTTATGCACAAGAAGTCCTAAATCTGTTTCGACCTCTGCCATCCTCCGTCAGTATACCAATCTGTCGCCACTTAATTTGCCGTAACAAAATTTGATTTGATTTGAATTGAGAGATTTCGCATTATTTCAAAACTATTTCGAGGTGAAGCGATTGCCTGAGCATTTTATTATTTTCTTTTTTTTTTTTGAACAGTAGCACTGTTTGCTTGCTTCGCTATGCGTCTCATTTTTCTCCTTTTATTACAGAAACTGCACTGTTCTCGCGCCTCTGCATCTTTTCGAAGCGTGGATGAGCTGCGCCATCTCGTGGAGTCTTGTCAGAACAAAGCGGCAGACACGTCGCCAGAGCTGCTCCTATCCGCGGCCTCCAAGATCACAGAGGGAGTGGGGATCACAGATGCACTCGACCGAGAGACAGAAAACCTGCTTGGGCTGTGGAGAAAAAAAAACAGAAATTCGTTGTGCAGAACAGTGCGCCAAGCTGCTTAAGTATCAAGACCCGACCGTTCGCGCTAATGGCAACACAGCCCCCCACGAACAAAAATCGAAACCGCAACTTCATGCTTAATTCAGATCAGCTGTGTAGGCAGAAATGATGTGTGTGTGTGTGTGTGTGTGTGTGTGTGTGTGTGTGTGTGTGTGTGTGTGTGTGTGTGTGTGTGTGTGTGTGTGTGTGTGTGTGTGTGTGTGTGTGTGACGGGGGGTGTTAGAAATGGTATTGTTTCACTTTGTATGTCATGGCGAAAAAAAATCGCGGGGAGCGGGTAGGGGGGGCCTAGATTTGTGTGTGAAGGGGGGCTGGAAATGGTGCTGGAAATATATGGCTCGCGCAACCGTGATAATGCTGACACAAGTGTCATGTAAGAACATGACAACATACCACGCTCATAGCGTGCTCGCAGCCGTTTCAGTAGTTCCACATATACTAAATTTGATATCACGTGACGTAAATAGATGATGAAGGTAAACGACACTTCAAACATGCTAATCATGACCCGAAAGTCATGTACGGCTTCATTTACCTCCACTTTTAGCGTTGTGCAGAAATGAAAGTGACATATCAACATTACTGATTCGTGCTTCGCATATCATCGATTCCCGCTGTACGTGGGACCTGCCATTTTTTTTTAGTTTCATCATCATGAACGGTCTTTCAAGTTCCTCGCTATTTTTGTCTCACTGACCATTACAAAATAGTGGCGAGCCTGCCGGGATTCATTATCCTATCATATTGGTCTCGTGCGTCACAGGAACATGGATTACGAGAAATTGTTGGGTATAGCCACAGCGTTAGGCGTCAGCCACGAGTAGGCACTTAGCTTGTTCGAGCTTGCGGAAAGGCACCCGCGAAGCACGCGAAGCGGAGAAAGAGATCCTTCTACGAAAGTTATGGTTAGCCGATACATTGAATGGGAGAGATGATGAGAGTGGGTCATCTATTTCTGTGGAGAGGGAGGTCCAGAGAGCAAAGAGTATATGTCCACGCAAACGTATGGCTCCTTTCGACGACAAGAGGGATGATATTGATGCATGTTTGCACCGCTTCGGAAGACTCGCGGTATGGATGGGATAGAGCTGAGTGGGTTACAGCACTGAGTTAATGATTAGTCGGTGAAGCCTTGAATGTGTTCAGAAGGAGGGCTGCTTCAGATTCAATGGACTATGATAAGGTCAAGAATGCTCTCCTTCAGCGATTCAGGCTTACGGGATTCTGGAAAAGATTTAGAAAATGTAAATCCTAAGATGCAGAGACAGGAAAACAGTTCGTTTGTCGATTAACTAACTATTGCGAGAGATAAATGGAAATGACAGACATCGATAAGACATATGAAGGAGGGTGAGACAGAATGGTAATCCAGCAATTCTTGACCTTTTGTAGTCCCGAACTTGGCGTTTTCCTTAAGTAAGAGCATTGAAGCGACTCGATGATTATGCTGAATGTGCTGGCCAATTTCTTCAAGCGCAAGGCTCTAATAATTTATGTAAAACTAAGAGAAATCCTTATCGAATTGAAGTTGGCGCTAAGCAAACAACGACAAGTGCTATTCCAAAAGTGCTGAGATGTTTCTTATATGTAACCGTATCGGTCACCATGCTAGGGATTGCCGTTTTAACCACGCCAAGGCACAGATCTTCTGTCAACATTGCAAGAACAAAGGGCATCGATCAGAACATTTCAGGCTACGATATCAAGAACAAGCTGCTTGTGTAGTGCCACTGAAGAATGAAGGCCTACCCATAAAGTAATCGAGAGAGAAGGCCCTTGACAACACGCAGAATAGAGACAACCCTCAGCCGGGAGAAGGAACACTAGGTCTACCTGCCATCTATGGCGAGATCCAGGGAACGTGAGTCACAGTTCTCTGAGATAGTGGTACAAACTTCAGTAAGGAGGAGTTCGCTGCGAGACGAGGAACTGACAGGCGAAAGGACCTCTGTTATATTGGTTGATAGCACGGTTAGAAGTCTACCTAAAGCCAAGATACAGGTTTCAACACTTTACTACAGGGGTTGGCTTAGCGTGAAATGTATCTAAGAACCTTCATACGACTTGATATCGGGCAATTTACCAGATGTCAGGAAAGTAGATGATCCGTATTCCCCATGGAAGTATACGCACGCAAGCAATGCAACGCAGGTGCGACGGCAGGCTGACGAGCATGGAGAATGCGAGGATGACAACAAGGCGCTAAAGATAATGAGTAAAAAACCTGTCCCAGCCATGTCTTTGGTGGTGTCCAGAAGATCACATCAGACAGTGGCACAAAGACAATTAGCCGCGCTTAAAGTGCCTACAATTGGCATACTGAAGGTCAGGCCTCAAGAGTTTGCAAAAATGAAAATGGAAGATGAGTCCATACAGAAACGTTTTGAGAAGCAAGGAAAAACAACCACGAAGAAGGAAGGGCGTACGAAGAACAGTAGCGAAGATCACTGAAGCTTTTTGCTGGCTTGGGCTACAGAGTGAAGTGAAACAATATGTGAAGTCTTGTGACGTTTGCCAAAAGATGTTCCCCAAAGGTCGACTAAGACGAGCGCCTTTGTGAACCATGCCGTTAATTGAAATCCCGTTCCAGAAAGTAGCCATAGACATCATAGGCCCCATTAGGCCGGCGTCAACCACAGGGAACAGATATTTTCTTACAATGGTGGATATGGACACAAGATATCCAGAAGCCGTCGCACTCAAGAGCATTGATACAATCCATGTCGCTGAGGCATTGTTGGGGATATTAAATGTTCTTAGCGAACTTCGGTAACTTTGAGCGTATCTATCTATCTATCTATCTATCTATCTATCTATCTATCTATCTATCTATCTATCTATCTATCTATCTATCTATCTATCTATCTATCTATCTATCTATCTATCTAGCCGCCCGCGACTTTCAGCTGTCCTGGCCGTTTCAATAATGGTATCGATACCAAACTTCGTATGGCATAACATAACTGTATATGAAGAACATATTTGATTAGTCATAACATAAAAATCATGACATGCCATGAAAATCATGACATGCCATGAATGTCATGATTTACACTTCAAGGTCCTGCAGCTCTTGCGATGGTTTAGTTCACATTGCATGTTGCAAAACTTGTATGGTATGGTATGATTGCATGGCAAACAGAAGCGACAGACCCTAACATGAAAATGATGATATGCGTGTCATTTAACAACATGACTACATGTCATGCTCATGATGCGCTCGCGGCCGTTTTGCTAGCTCCACATATACCGAATTTGCTGTTACGTGACGTCAATGGATGACGACATATATGACCGGTGCAAACAGGATAATCCTGACACGCGTGTCATGTAAAAACATGACAACATACTACGCTCATAATGTGCTCGCGGCAGTTTTGCTAGCTCCACATATACTAAATTTGGTATCACGTGACGTGAATAGATGACAAAGGTACACGACACATCCAAACATGATAATCATGACATGGAAGTCATGTAGGGCATACTTTACCTCCACTTCGTAGCGTTGTGCTGATTTTAAAGCGGCATATCAACATTTCTCATTCGTGCTTCGCATGTCATTGCTTCCCACTGTACGTGGGATTTGCCAATTGTTTTTTCTCTAGATACGGCCTCCCCCCCCCCCCAAAAGAATATACTGAGTGACATATCTGTCGCTCAGCTTAAACCTCGAGGATCAATTTTCACATCTGAACTTATGAAAGAGTTTAACAGGCTGTTATCCATCTAGCAGATGTTCACCACGCCTTATGAACCTATGTTCAATGGACTTGTGGAAAGATTCAACGGCACCCTAAAAAAACGTGGTTTAAAATGTGCCAAGAAAGACTCACTGTCTTGGATCGATACTTACCGGCACTATTGTTTGCATACCAAGAAGTGCCGCAAGCAAGCATCAACTTCTCCCCTGTGAAGGGACCCATAACGATGCTTAAGAAGGTATGGACAAACTAAATGTATGAGAATTAAGTTAAAATGACATACACGGATGTGTTAAAACTGCGCAAGAAACTGGATTAGACATGCAAGTTAGTACACCAAAGCCTGAGTGAAGCAAAAGAACGACATAAGGGATATTACATCAAGACGTTCGTGGCAACGCATCTCCAGCCGGGTGACAAGGTTCTCGTATTTTTGCCCAGTGATGGAAATAACCTGCTAATGCAGTGGAGGGACCGTTGCCGGTCACACAAAAAAAGAATGAAGTGGACTATAAACTTATGGTGAACAGTACTAAGAAAGTATTTCACATAAACTTGCTGAAAATTATGACGAGATATACTAGCCCGAAAGAATGGAAGTGGTCTGCATTGTAGTAGCGGGAGAGAAAGACGACATCCAGGTTGCAACTACAATATGAGCCATGATCTAGGCGACAAGACAAGAGCATGGCCCTGGATAAGGTCGTTATAAACCACGGTGCAAGAATACTTCCGGTGAGTGAACGACGTGAAGCGAGCGCTTGGCAGGGAGCGACCAGCTACAGGGAGCTTTAGAATAGCGCACCGCGAGTCCTTGCGGTACGGTCGCTGCCACTGCGCATGCGTCGTAAGACTAGTCGGCGTTCGCATTTGCGGACCGCACGCAAAACATTCGAAATTGCGTGCGGTAATAGCGGCCCGCATGTGGCCCGCAAGCGCTGGTTTTGAGGCTACGGGCGGTGATGGCAGCTCGCATGTGTCCCGCAAGCGTTGGTTTCAAGGCTATAGTGTCGCTGCAATCGTGCCTTGCGGATGGCAGCAGAGCAAACGCTATTCCAAAACTCATATGGCACCCGTTACACCCGCAGCGCTTGAAAACGGTATTCTAAAGCTCCCTTATGTTCTGTTTGCGGCGTGCCGATAGATGGCTCGCCGGACTGAGCACCATGGCGGGCTGCTGGCAAATTTTTCAAAGCACATGAGCGACGGTTTCCAAATCTGAGAAAACCGGGTAATCGTGTGATATCAACCACGCGACACGCGTAGAGCAGCGCCGCAAAAGAGAGGGTGATAAGGGAGGAGTTTGACGATGCGGCGAAAGTTTTGTGGCGACGATAAAGGAGCACCGGTATTTTCCTACTTCACGGGGCTTTCCTACACCGAGACGGGGGGAGGAGGAGCCGGGGCATAAAGCCCCTTTTTACCGGGGCAAAGTTTTTAGCGCCATCTCACAGGCTCCTAGCAAAGCGGAACATTATCGGGCAGCGGATTGTCCCGTCGTTCACTCAACTAAAGTATTCTTGCACCGTGCTATAAACCCAGCATTGAAAGCAAAAGAGGCAACCGAGCTTTAGGCAGTATTGAAGAAGTATAGAAAATATTCACTGATCTTCCCGGGTGAACTATTGTGGCCGAATGCAAGTTAGATTGTACCACGACGACGCTAGTTCTCGTCAAGCAGTACCCTTTGTTCTTGACAGTACGATAGTCTATTGAAAATGAGGTAGACGAGATGCTTCACCTAGGAATCATAGAAAGGTCGACGTCGCCGTACAATGCATTTCTGGTGTTGGTAAAGAAACCAGACGGTTCCAACAGGATTTGTGTAGACTTCGGACGCTTCAACAATGGTATTGGTGGCGAAAGCAGAACCTATACCGAGAGTGGATGTAGTTTTTGCAAAAGTTTGTGAAAAACGGTCCTTCTAGAAATCAGATTTGGCCATGGGGTATATAGACAAATACCCATGGCAGTAGCATCGAAAGAAAAGAGGGCGTTTTCCTGCACACGAGGGTTATTTTGATTAAGGCATATGCCGTTCAGATTTACGACTGTAGCAGCCGTTTTCACTAAACTGATGAGAAGAGTTCTCCACGGTCTCAGCAACGTCGAACATTACATTGACGACATTCTGGTCGCTATGGATTCATGGCAAGAGCACTTGGACCCACTGGAACTACTCTTTAGAAGGTTGCACGAGGCCGGGCTGAAAATTAAGCCAAATAAGCGTGAGTTTGGATATTAAGCAGTGACATTCCTTGGGCACAAGTTGGGCCTGGGTTAGATTGCTACAAAAAAAAAGAGATTCTGGAGAAAATTCAAGCAGATAGACCACCAAAGACCAAGAAAGAGGTACAATCCTTCTTGGGTTTGGCAGTATTTTACAGAGAATTCATATTACACTACGTCGAAGAAGCTGATCTTTTGGTGGAGCTGACGAAGAAAGATGCCAACAACACAGTTGCATGGACGAAAGCGCAAGAGGTCACATTCGAGACCCTCAAACAACACATGGCTGAATCTCCAATTCTACTAGCGCCAAATTTAGAACAATAATTCGTCCTACGCACCGATTCATTAGAAAAAGCGCTCGTGGCTCTTCTGCTACAGAAAAAGAACGGTACGCTACATCCAGTTTTCTATGCAAGCAAGCGCTTGATGCAGCTAGTGCCGTATTACCAGTATTACTCGACAGTCGAGACAGCATGTCTGGCTCTGGTATAGGCCGTAAAACGGTTTCAAATTTATCTGTACGAAAGACATTTCAAATTACCAACCGATCATCAGCCCCTGGAGCTCTAGTACTTAAGGAAAGCAGAGTTAACAAAAGCTCGAGTGATGCACTGGAGCTTTTCGTCACAAGATTATAGCTTTCACATTGAGTACGCGCAGGGAAAAGAAAATGTGGGTGCTGACTTGATAAGCCAAACCTCAAAATAGTGAAGGATACAAGAGGTTGTAAGAATTGTTGATGCAGTAATTGTTCTGGTAGGAACTGTTGTAGTGATCGCGGGGGTGGTGAAGGGTGTTCTGACATGGGTGCACTGAAATAGTGTTGTTATCGATACTATGAACTTCCAAACACATGGTGTGATACATGTGATGTGAAGTTATGGCAGAACACCAGTTATGTGTGGTAAAGGTATGAGTGATGTGGTGCGATGTGAGTGCGCTGGTGACGTGCATCCAGAGGACAGAACTGTGATAAAGGAAGGAAAAATAGAATGAAAAGAACGGCAGGGAGGTTGACCAGTCTATAGGCAGCCGGTTTGGTATACCCTGCGCATGGAAGGGTCTGGGGGAGATAAAAGATAGAGAGGAGAGAAAGAAGAGAGATAAACACAGCCTATTAAGGAGCTCATACGCGCACACTCATAGTCCAGTCTTGTCTTTCGTGGTGTGTGACATTACTGTTACAGCCGCTTGTTCAAGTCCGTGTCGCGTAGGAATTTCAACAGTGCTTTTGTCGCCTCCTGTTGCAATGTCTTTTCTCTGGCACATGAAAGAATAGTGTCCACAGACATTTCGCTGTTGTCGATGCGCGCAAGAATGAACGCCAGTGACTGTCTCTGGACCTCATACAGCGGACACTCGCACAGAGTGTGGTGTAGCGTCTCTTCGCAACGACAGCCATCGCACAGAACGTTCTCGGTCATTCCTATGATAAATGAATAAGATTTTGTAAATGACACGTATCCCTAGCCATAAGCGATGAAGAAGGGTGTCATTCTTCGGTCGAGCCTAGTGGGCATGCGGAGAGGCATCAAAGAGGACAGGTGGTGTTGACGATTCGTCTGCGTGGCTTGGTTGCTTGGTTGGCACAATAGTGAAAGCGTCATTTTCCGCGCAAGCTGTCGAAGCATCGGTCCGTGAAAGTGGTATGGCTTCTTCTCGTGTATCTTCAAGAGCGGCCCGTGTGGCGGGATGACGGAGTTCCCGGGAACGTCAAGAGCAGTTTTTCAAGAAAAACTTATAAAAGGAGGGTGTATGTCGTGGGAATATGACAAAATATGAACAAGCTTGACGACGAAGGGACGCCTGTGTGATTTGAACAGCGCCCGCCTAATTTAAAAAGAAATTAAAAAAGAAGAAGCGAAGGAGAAAGGGCACGAGTGACGACGGGGCCGAGAGAGACGGAGGCGCGGGGTCTTGCAAGGCAGACGTGCGCCGACGAGGGGTCGAAGCTGCAACACACTTGCCGGAACCCCACAAGCACAGCTCCTAGGAAGGACGTACCCCAGATTTCGCAGCAACGCCCTGTGAGCGGCGGGGCGCAGCTGCAGCAGTTCGACCAGCTCGGCCAAGTGACCACAACCTTGTTGTCTCGCGGTCACGGACCAGATGGCCTGCATTGACGCCCCGTAGACAGCGCACCAAGGACAAGCGGTACATCCGCTGTGGGGACCCGACGCTGCGGTGACCGGACACCGCAGGGACAGACAATGCAACAAACGGCCGGCACCATCGACGCAACGAGCTTCGCAGACGGGACGAGCCGTACGACTTGACGCCGGAACTAAGTCAAGGCAACGCACCTAGGACTCTGCAAATATGACTCTCTAGCCTTGTATGTTGTATATAGTGTGTGGGAAACTGTTGTAGTGCATTTAGCATATCTTTTGTTAATCGGGTTTTTTTTTGTTGAGCTTCATTATTATAAACGGTTTTCCGTTTTCCTTGCTGTTCCTGTCCAGATGACCATCTATGGAAACCATGACAGTAGAGCGATTATTAAATGGTTGCAGACAAATGAAGCCGTAATACAAATCACGATGGAAAGGCAGAGTGACGAAATATATTCGAGCAAGGTGTGTTCCTTTAGTGTACAGGAAACACAAATGCTGCTATGTAATGACACACAGAGTGCATATAATGTGGCCCGAAGCCTGAGTTCATACAGAGCCACGCCAAAAAAAAAAAATATGTGTTTCTATAGATTCACTTCTTCAAAGCGATAGTCGTACGCGAAGGTGGGACGGACAGACAGTTCTCTCCTTGACTCCACATAGAAATTTTTTGTGTTTAATGTCTTCGCTAGGAATTAACTGATATAAAAACAACATCAAGGACTGTATGCATTAGTAGCATTTATATTGCGTGAGTTTAGGGTTCCATCCTCCGGAGGCTTTCTTTACAAGTGAGTTAAACAGACTTTTTTTCGTTATTGCCACTCCTCAGCCTGCCTAACAGAAATTTCACGAGAAGATGCACCAAAAAAATATACTTAAGTGGCTGTTCGTTATTATGGTTTGATCAACGGCCAAGGTGTTCAACAAATAATCGGAGGTCAGATGGAATCTCCACTAACCATCCCTAGACGTGCAAAGACTAGCTAAGTGGCTACGAGTACCGACTGGATCCCGTTCTAGCTGGCTTGTTTGCTATGAAGTTCTGCCGATGTGCACCAGAATTGACGAGCCCGAGGTTTCGGGTTTGTACAACTGCACGATATACAACATGCCAGATACGCTAGCACACGTGATAGTGAAGTGCCCGTGGCGCAACGAAGTCGGCAATACCAAGCCAGCCAGCAACGACCGCACGCATCAGCCTTTTCGCCGAGATGTGCAGGGCCAAGATCTCCACTCGAGACCTCAACGACCAACGGAGACTCGCCACCAGAGCAATGAAAGCGATCGTGACCAGAGGACTCGTGGAATGAGGAACCCTTCCACAATGGAGGCCAGCATCACTTTTACGTGCTCGGTAGCACTGATTCAGTGAATAAAAGTTTATTTCATTCATTCTTTGAATGCTTTTGGGGTTTCGGCCCGAATTAGCCATGCAGTACAGATTGTTGAGCGTTCAGCACTTCGAGATAATGCCGCATTCATTACCAGGATAAATAAAGTCCCTTCGGGCATTCAGGTAACAAATGTGGTGCGCCATTCTGGAGAAGTTTTCTACAATGCAATGCAGTCCACTTATATTAATAGCGTTTATAACAATACATCGGATGTAGCAATGAACATCTATGGCAGAATCAACTTTTGTGTGCTTTTTTATGGTAAAAAAAAGTCACATTGTCACTCAAAGAGCAAAGCAATGAGTGCGATAACAACACATTGGATTGGCACGCGAAGAATGGCAAGCAGATCGAAAGGTGAAGCGCATCGATAACGCAAGAATGACGCATGAAACGTATTCACAGGTACAGCTGAACACAAACTAACAAGTTTCACCCCTCTTACTTCACTGTGCCTGAAAAGCACGCCCTTTTTGCAAACGAGGACCATGCAGCGAGTGAAGAGACCTTTGCGCACACGCACGCGGTAACTACAATGCAACCGTTCCAGTAAAAGCCCAAGGCCTACTATATTCCTCACCACGAGATGCGCACACGCACGCACCGGCGTCTCTTCCCCCCCCCCCCCCCCCCAACTCCTTATGGCTGGCCATCTGGCTGGTCATGCTGAATACACGCTGATATTTACCCGAGACCGGTGCCACCAGTGGTAAGTGGTCTATACCAGTAGCAAGCTGTTCGAAAGCTGAAAGATGTGCGGCGCCGTGGCTGAATGGCAAACGACACGCGCTCAAAAGCATCTGGTCGCACTTTCGAGTCCGTGCGCCGGGAAGTATTTATGTGCATTTTTTGTTTTTTACATGTATATATACCTATACATTTACAGCGTACAACGGCGACGCCGACGGCAAAGCCAGTCGAGAGTGTCCATCGCAATGAAAAATTGCACCATCTTCCACTAAACGGAACCATGAATAGCAAGCAGCGCGTGGGTCGCGAGTTCCGACGAGCGCAGCTCGAGGCGCAGCTATTCTAACCGTGGTCCCTGCTGGCAAGGGCTGCACCACCGACATCTCTTGACGTCTAGCCACCACATGCCGCCCCTAAACGACAACTTCTACAACAGACGCAACCACCGCCTTTTGTTTCTCAGTGGGAACAGTGTGCCGCACAACCTGAACACCCCACGACGTTCCCTATGCCTCGTGAACGGCCCGTCTATAACCAGGGCTGTTGTCGTGGATACGCCGCCCGATTTTGCGAAGTGCGACGTAATCCACGTCTGACATTTTCTAAGTGATCTGCAACGTTCGTGCGTCGACGACAACGGTCATAACTGGATCAACTGCCCCCCCCCCCCAACCCAACTGACGAGTGGCACTCCTACCAGCTGAACAACCGCAATGATTCACCGTGGTGTTGGGTACCGCGTGTCTGAGTTCACGGCTACATCTGCGAAGGGCTGATAGACGGTTGCGCAAGACTCATCGCAAGAGAGGCCGTCGTTTGCATCAACTGCATGGCTGGAATCAGACCAGTGGGTGAGGGGGCTTGTCGCGTGTCGCATTAGACGCACCAAGATATACCGTTGATTGCATGAGCCTGGCTCGCTTACTATTTTGACGCTGGTTGCATCAGCCAGTCCATCGATGCTGACGCCACTCGCATCAGACGATACCACCATGAATACTTTGCAGAAGCAATGAAGTTCAGTTTAGACTCCCAGGGGACTCGCCCACTGGATTTCGTAGCGACAGGTTGTGCCCCCGCGATATGCGACGACAGAGCAACTCTGGCCGACCGGCTCGCCCTCTGCCATCTCCTGACGCCGTGAAGCTCTCGCAGAGTGGTGCCCCGTCCACGGACTCCCGCGAACGTGTCCATCTTTCTTATCTTCTCCTTACTTCTGTACGTGGGTCTCTCTGTCCCTGTCCCTATCTCTATCCTTATCCCTTTTAATCCTCCCTATCCATTTTAACCCCTCCTTACCCCCATCCCTCGTGAGCCACTGTTGAGGGGTCGCACTATGAAATAGACAGTTACGGGGCTCACTATTATCTTTTTTCTCTCTTAAGAATCACTTACACTCCTTGGCCAAACAATATAGTCTGTGCGCAGATTAAAGCCATCAACCCTACATCAGCCTCGGTAGCCACCTGCACGGCACCGCTCACGGCTTTCATCTCGGCCCCCGGGAAACTAGCTGGTGCGGCCGATGGAGGCGAGGTAGCTGTAAGTACCACTTTTCACCAATAAAGTATGCCCCCTACAGTATCTGTTTCGAAATAAGGTTCATGTACTTGTGGACGACGTTGATGACGATGGAGTTGATAGATACTGGTGCTAGTGTTTCTGTGATGAGATTAATTTTCAAGTTGGCTGCAAGGTTATGTTTCATTGAAGAAAGCTACCACCTTTCGGGCAGTGAGCGGTGCGTTCTTGCGTCCACTCGAGGTCTGTACTGTCTGCCGGTGTTGCCGGTAAAGCGTTTTTGGTCATATTATCAAGCAGTAAGCAGAATATTTGATGCTGTACATTCAACACACACCTACATAATGGCATATTTGTTTTCCAAATCTCCTTGTCAGAATAGTACTCTGGGGAATATAGATGCGCAAGTAGCAGCAATAAATAAATCAGACAAAGATATGGATGACACCAAGACCTTATTTTGTTGTTTACTTCACAAAAGCTGTATTGCGTTCACGAGAACGGAAAAAATCACATCATATTCACTGAGTGAATGATGATGAGTGGGTGAAGCTCTGGAGGTACATCGGTAAACCGAGAATCCTCCATTAAATCTTGCCCTGTCGATCGTGATGTAAAGACGTGAGGACAAACACTATGTGAGCGTTTCACCACTGCTTCCTTGGCTCTCAGCTGAGGATCTTCTTGTGGGCGCTTCCGTACAACTTGGGAATAAATCACAGCACCCCCACCACTGGACAATGCGCCAAAGAGACGAGCTGCTTCCACGTGGCGTGGATACCCGGCGTGCTCGTTCACCAGGTTCCTCCAGGTTCGCCTCCAGTGCCATGGGGAGGATATGCCTCCAGGCTCAGTTCCGTCAACAGATATTATTATTAAAGAACGATCCCAGCTCCACAGGCTTGTCGCCAAAACATGTCGACTAGCTTCGATCGTCTCTTCTGACGATTTTTGGTTTTAGCACTTGTTGATAGTTATGCAACTTGTCAAGAACGATTCGACAACAGACAACACACGATACAGGCAAGTGTCTTCGGTCATCTTAAATAACACCAGACACAATATAGCATAATAAATTGCTAGCTTTGTGTCTATCAAAGTTTCGTTCCCTTTATATGACGAGGCACATGTGGGACACAAAACTCTATAGATAAGAAATCAAAATTTTAGACGCGCAACATACGCAATGAAGTAGGATACAACATAAAGTTGGCGCCTTGAAATCACTCAGGACGGGAGCGCTCAGCTAAGGCCGCGGTCAGGACAAAATTTGCCTCTCCCTCCCCCCCCCCTCCCCTATCACCAGCGAAAGACCGAAAAGGTATAGCCGAAGAAGGTGAAGGTACTGGCTAAAACACATGGCTCAATGTGTCTGCATTAGCATTTAGCTTTCCTTTCTTGTAACGAACGTCGAAGTTGTGCTATTGGAGTATTATGATCCACCTCAGTAACCAGCCACTTTTAGGCGACGTGTTATTCAAACAGGTTAGAAGACAGTGGTCTGTTTCGACCACAAACTTCGTACCGGAGACATAAAAGACCAGCTTTTGAACGGCCCACATGAGGCAGGCGCATTTCTTTTCTGTGGCACTCTGGGCCACTTCCCCGCTGCTGAGTTCTCGGCTTAAATACAAAACTGGCCTTTCATTACCAGCGGTGTCTTCCTGGCACTATATAGCTCCCATGTTGCGATCACTCTCATCGCATTGACTGACGACTCCCTTAGGGAATCCGCGTGCCATCAGAATAGGGCTTTTCGTTTAAGGCTTCTTTCAACTTGAAAAATTCATTTTTTTATTCCCACGCCACATTAATCGGTTCGGATTTTGTCAGTTATGCCACCCAACTTCAAAGCAATCAGTCCGGGTACGAGTTCATTGGATTCCTGGACACACCAATAAACCAGGACACGAGCTTGTTCATCAACGAGCCTTGCAGCATCATAGCAAAGAACGACTCAGTGATGACAGCTCCAAGCAGGCCACGACGATGACCCAAGATGAGACCCATAAATGCAACTACCGAGCGAAAGTTGAGCGCCAGCGAACACTAAGGCCTGAATTAGAAGAAGCTGCAAAACACGATGCCCTGCCACCAAGATCCACCCGCCCATACGAGGTCACACTCACAAGACTACAAACACGAATCTTCACAACAACACAACCATCCCGGTCCTTCCCACCCGACAAAGTACTCTGAACCCAACTGCGGCTCTTTCCACGCACCAGCAATAACGGAGCATATCCTATGGGAATGCCCCCTTCATGAATCAAGTCGAGCTGCTTTTATGAATTAAGTCCAACGTATTTTGCCTCACCTAGAAGAAGACATCGAGGAGACCACCAACTGGATACTTGAAGACCCACTCATTTGAGCCAGTCTGAATTTGTGGTTTTCTGTCTTGCGCACGACCGCCCTTCTGTGCCCAGCAATAAAAAAGCTGTCCAGTTTGAGGTCACCCGTGTTCCTCTTATCTATTTTCTTTCACACTACGGTGCTCAAGCCAACAAGTGACAGCACATTGTAAAAAGTCCAATAAAAATTTTAATCAATCAATCAATTGTCATGTTCTCCGTCACGGTGGGAGGTGAGTGTTGTTGCGAAAGACGGGCCTATCCCGCCGAAGCCACCACTGTTTCGAAAGACGGCGACGCCAACACGGCCCCGAAGGCGCCACTGCTTTCAACTCCGCCGGGAAGGTCACCAGCCGTTTGGTAGCGTATGTTTATCAGCTCGCGACTGCTTCTGCGCAGAGCTGATAAGACGAGCGGACGAGTCGACGGTGAGTTAAACAAGGTTTATGTACAGCATATATACAGAGGCGTTACAATTTCGGCACTGGGGCCGACAGAGACTCGAAGAGCCGAGCTCTCCTCTCTAATACATAGGTCAACTTTTCGCCTAAGACCGCCGACTCATACACATGCCGGCTCTCCGACATGGGGACTCCTCTCTCAGGACCGCCGATCGCGACGCGCCGCAGGGCTTCTTTTATTTACACCGGGTCCAACCAAAATGTCCAATCAGAAGCGCCGCTGGTCGTCAGGGCAGATTCCTCCAATGGGGTTGCCGCGCCATGCGTCAGACCACCAGACACGAGGACGCCGGCTCACTGTCACGTGCGCCGCTGACTCAATGCACGTGGGCGAGAGAGGCGCCGCGCGTGTTCACGCCGTTGAGATGTTCGCGTCAGGCGGACTGCGGGCTGGCCTTGACCCAGATTGCCTTTTTCCGAGGCACGGACGTTTGACGAGGACTCGCTGGCATAACAGCACCCCCGCCGCCAGACAATGCACCGGAAAGACGAGCTGCTTCCACGGGGCTCGGATGTCAGGTGCGCTCGTTCGCCAGGTCCCTCCAGGTTCGCCTCCAGGGCCATGGGGAGAATACAGCTCCAGACTGTTCCGGGAACACATCCCATTTTTGACGATGGATCCCAGCTCCACTGGCTTGTCGCCACAACTTGCTGACCAGCTTCACTCGTCTCTTCTGACCATCTTCGGTTTCAGCACTTGTCGATGGTTCTGCAACTTGCCAAGAACGGATCGACAACAGACAACACACGACACACGCAAGTGCCTTCGGTCACCCGACAGAACACCAGACAAAGTATAGTACAACATATACCTATCTACGTGTTTATCGGAATTTTGTTCCCTCTACATCAAGAGGCACATGTGGGACAAAAGACTCTTAAAGTAAGAACTTGAATTTTTTACAATTACAACAACGCAACGAATTAGAATACCACAAAGTTGGCCCCTTGAGATCACTCTGAACGAGAGCGCTCAGCCCAGGTCGTGACGAAGTCAAAATTTTGCCCCGAATCGCCAGCGAGAAACCGAAAGGTTGAGAAGTTACTAGCTGGAACGCACTGCTCAATGCACCTGCATTAGCGTTTACCTTTCCTTTATTTTTTTTGATAGCGAACGTCAAAGTTGCGCTGTGGAGCAACATGCTCCACTTCAGTAACCGGCCACTTTTAGGCGACGATACCTATGCGGCACCAAGAGCGGCTCACACTTTCGACGTTGCACAGGGGAACAACGATACGGCTTGCTACTGATTGACTCCTCACCGCTTAGCTCGATATCGTGTTCGATCACCGTCGTGTCTCCGGGACGGTCCGACAACACATACCCAAACTCGGAAACAATCTTTCTCAGGTCCTCTTTCTCAGGTCCTCCTTCACTTAAGCTAGGCTCTAGGTTTATCTGCTCCCGGATTACTTTCGATCCCCCTTCGATCACCTCACTAGAACTCAAAATTTCTGCTTCCTCTTCCTTTGAAGCACTTAAAAGTAAATTTACGACTGCTTTCAAGTTACTGTGATAAACTTTGTTCGGCCGCCTTCCTAATTTAAATTCACAATTGGTATCAGAAAGCTTCGATACTACTTTTGCGGGCCCTTCCCAATCAACCTCAAGCTTGTTCCTTTTGGACGGCTGCAGCAGCATTACCTGATTATCAACTTCAAAAGCGCGCTTCTTCACAGATTTCTCGTAGTACTCCTTCGACAGCACTTTTGCCGCGTTTTTCTGGCTTTCCACTAGCGCTTCAATTTGGCTTTCCACTAGCGCTTCAATCTGGCTTTCCACTAGCGTTTCAATTTGGCTTTCCACTAGCGCTTCAATCGAGAGATCCTCACGCTGCTCTCGAATGAGCGTCTCTCGATCAACTCTCGGCAGCTCGCTCCAACTTTCCGCTACAGGCGAGAGCATTGCAACCCTCTCGCTCTGACTCAATGGCGCCATGTCGTCTCCCCTTTCTACGGAAACTGCGCCGGTCGGTTCGACGACGGGCCGCTCGCGTGACTGCTCACATGAGTCATGCGGAAACTTTCCTTTCTGGGGTTCCGTCGACCCGCCGACAAGGTCACTTGAGAGTTCACCGCATTGAACCAGATCAAGCTGCCGCGATAGCTTCCGTGCTTGCGATCGCGTGAGAGCCATGCACGCTAAGTTGGGGAAGAACGATTTGCCCTGCTCTTTGAGAAGCTGCTCCGAGTTGTTGGAGAAAAGATAAGAAAAACGATCATTTAGCGCGGCAGACACAGCCGCTTCGGTGCGAAGCTCACCGAACGGGCCTTTAATGACAACCTTGGCGATTGGTAAGCGAACACTCTGCTCCTCGGCGACCTGCCTGATCCACGCGCATTCTCCTGTGAAGTCATCCGGAGACACCAATGAAGGATGGACAACGTCCATGGTTGCCGCTGAGTCTCTAAGTGCTCGGCACGTTTTCTTATTCACCCTAATTTCTTGGAGATACGGCTCCAACAACCGAATGTTTTTTTCTGATTCTCGGATCGTTGCGAAAGCAAACTTTTCCTGACAGTTTCTCGCGATGTGCCCTTCCTTTTTGCAGTTGTAGCAGATTAGCGGCTTCCGTTTGTTTTCCGGTTCTAATGCCTGTGTGGTAGAAACCTCACTCGATTTCTCCGCTTTTGTTTGCCCTTCCCCTACACTGTCCTTCGTAAGAGACGGGTCCTTTTTGAAATTACGGTGCGGAACGGGTTTCCGTTGACCAGGTTTTCTTGAAAAGCCCTCTTTCCTTTCATCTTTTTCAACGCGCACTGCCCTGCTATGCAACTTTCGGCGAGCATAATACTCCTCAGCCAACTCAGCTGCCTTATTTAACTGTACTTCCCCAAGTCTGTCCTGCAGCCAAAGTTTGACATCCTCCTCGATGCAGCGGTAGAATTGCTCCAATGCAACGCATTCCACCACTTTATCGCGGTCGTCATAAACCCCTTCGCCCTTGAGCCATTCAATCAAATCGGCTTTAAGACGAAACGCGAAGTCAACGTGTGACTCATTCCCCTTTTTAGCATACCGGAACCTTTGCCTGAAAGCCTCGGGTGACAACTTATAACGTCTCAAGAGCACTTCCTTAACCTCGTCATAGCTCTCAAACGCTTCCCTCGACAAGCAAGTTATCGCGTCGGACACTTCGCCGGGAAGAAGAGCTAGCAGGTTCCGCGCCCAAAGAGACCGCTCCAAAGCGTTTCGCTCACAGACGTGTTCAAACTTGACGAGATACTTCGCCATGTCCTCGCCTACTACGAACGGTGGCAGTTGATACCGAATTCTAATACCGCTGACCTGAATCGTCGGAGAAGCTGCGCTAGGCGCCTGCGAACACTGTAGGATTGCCAATTCTATTCGTTTCATCTCGAGGCGCTCCTGTCTCTCGGCCTCCTCGCGCTCGCGACGTTCTCGCCTTTCAGCTTCTTCACGTTCGCGAGCTTCTCGCCTTTCAGCCTCTTCACGTTCGCGAGCTTCTCGCCTTTCTTCACGTTCGCGAGCTTCTCGCCTTTCAGCCTCTTCACGTTCGCGAGCTTCTCGCCTTTCAGCCTCGTCACGTTCGCGAGCTTCTCGCCTTTCTTCACGTTCGCGAGCTTTTCGCCTTTCAGCTTCTTCACGTTCGCGAGCTTCTCGCTTTTCAGCTTCTTCACGTTCGCGAGCTTCTCGCTTTTCAGCCTCCTCGCGGCGTGCTTTGATATCCACCCAGGCCTCATCGACTTCCTCAGCCGACACTCCCTCATCCTTCATGATCTCAAGGATCGCTTGCTTTCGTTTCGCACGGCCCAAAGTAATGCCGAGTTCCTCACAAATTTCGATGAGTTCCTTCACTTTAAGGTTCTCCATCGTTCACACTAGCCTCTTGCTGTTTGCCCCTGTTAAGAATCTACTTGCCGTACCCACTATAAGCCTACTAGCAAGACGCGCAAGCAATTTTGCACACTCCCGTGTTTACCCCCTCCGCATTAACTTTGGTTTCAAAGCGCTTCGACTTGGCTTGAAACGATCAAAGCTCCCTTCAATGCTTCACACAGCCCTTCTCTAAACTACTACAACCTGAGCTAGAGTAGTCTGGTGAAATGAGGGGAAAACATCAGGCACTCACCGCATCGATGTCGCTGACGCCGGTCGATCCCGCAGCTGCCAACCACTGTTGCGAAAGACGGGCCTATCCCGCCGAAGCCACCACTGTTTCGAAAGACGGCGACGCCAACACGGCCCCGAAGGCGCCATTGCTTTCAACTCCGCCGGGAAGGTCACCAGCCATTTGGTAGCGTATGTTTATCAGCTCGCGACTGCTTCTGCGCAGAGCTGATAAGACGAGCGGACGAGACGACGGTGAGTTAAACAAGGTTTATGTACAGCATATATACAGAGGCGTTACAATTTCGGCACTGGGGCCGACAGAGACTCGAAGAGCCGAGCTCTCCTCTCTAATACATAGGTCAACTTTTCGCCTAAGACCGCCAACTCATACACATGCCGGCTCTCCGACATGGGGACTCCTCTCTCAGGACCGCCGATCGCGACGCGCCGCAGGGCTTCTTTTATTTACACCGGGTCCAACCAAAATGTCCAATCAGAAGCGCAGCTGGTAGTCAGGGCAGATTCCTCCAATGGGGTTGCCGCGCCATGCGTCAGACCACCAGACACGAGGACGCCGGCTCGCTGTCACGTGCGCCGCTGACTCAATGCACGTGGGCGAGAGAGGCACCGCGCGTGTTCACGCCGTTGAGATGTTCGCGTCAGGCGGACTGCGGGCTGGCCTTGACCCAGATTGCCTTTTTCCGAGGCACGGACGTTTGACGAGGACTCGCTGGCATAACAGTGTCGACACCTAAATTATTTTGCTTACACCGTGATCATATAACTCTGCTTCACCAAAAAAGACGTGCAAGCCACATCGTCGCCCCTGACTGGTGCAGTCGGACGAAAAGATACTAAAAATATTTAATGCACTTTATAGCTGAAAAGACACACAAAGGATTTTACTGCCTTTAGTTTTATTCTGGTGGCTTATAGTGGCACCGGTACGAGTATGAGCTGCAGAGTTCAGCCAGTGATTAACGTTTCACATGGTATAGCATGGCAACTGCAGTATCTTTTATCTTAATATACACGATACATTATCAAACGTAACGAAAATACAGGCAGACACTGTTCGTGTTAAGCGTACCACGGTACAGATGCAAGATACCCTACGAGCATCTAACATGATATCTCACATACATGTATCTTCGATAATGCCAAGTCCTGACTGCACTGCATACTCTTTAGCTTGCTTTAAATAGAGCACAATATCTTTAGCAAGGTTATTTTTGGCAGAATCACGGCTACAAATTATTCCGATCTCACTAGCAAACGTATTGGCATTAGAATAACGTTACACTTAATGGAATATCTTCATTGGGCAGTTCTAAAATGTGCGTAGTATCAATGCCACTACATTGTTTTTGTGGATATAATTGTGGACATGATTCAGAAAAAAGATGGCACTTTTTTAAAAGTATTTTTAGATTCTACCCAATCACGCAGAAAAGTGAGCTTTATTCGTGTCGAAACCGTTACCCTCACTGCGGCCAGTGACGTAGCCAACGCTTTTATTGTAGACTTTTTTACTGGCATTGCAGTCGCTTCCTCTTCACACTATGTACCTCCGTTTTATCACAGTCCTCAGTTGATGTTTCTTTTTCCTACTTGTGCTTCCGAAATTTGCTCAATAATTTCAGGTATAAAAGCTACCGGAGCTGGGTTAGACAACCTCCACTCAAAGCACATTAAACTCGTAAGATCTCTTGTTGCGCCTATATTAGGCCAAAACTTTAACTGCTGTTTTAAAAACGGTGTCTTCCCGAATAAATTAAAAGTTGCAAAGGTAGTGCCAGTATTTAAAAAAGGTGATCACCTCAGAATTTGCTATTACAGGCCCGTATCTGTCCTTTCCTTTCTGCATGGATAAAATTTTGAAAGAACTAATTGAAATAATAATATCTAAATATTTAAGCAAATTCTGTGTACTTTTCTCTTGTCAGTTTGGTTTTAGGGCTGGTCTTTCCACTGATACTGCAATTGCACATTTCAATGACAAAATCAGATCATTATTTGATAATGGTCACGTCGCAGGATCTGTTTTTGTCGACTTTAATAAAGCATTTGATAGTATTGATCATTTCATCCTATTTTGTAAACTTGAGCACTATCGCATAACTGGTCCTGCATCAACATTATTACAGAGCTTTCTTCTTAATAGCTTTCAGGTGGTCTCAGTCAAAAGCTTTACATCTAGTCTCAACCACATTACCAGAGGTGTTCCACAAGGTTCAAATTTGGGTCCATTATTATTTTAAATGCGAAGCATTTCTTAGGGAGACATTGAGCGTATCTATCTATCTATCTATCTATCTATCTATCTATCTATCCATCTATCTATCTAGCCGCTTACGACGTTCAGCTCTCCTGTCCATTTGAATAATGGTATCGATACCAAACTTGGTATGGCATAACATGACTGCATGACGAGCATATTTGACTAGTTAGAACATGAAAATCAAGACACGTATGTCGTCATGAATGTCATGATATACATTTCATGGTCTTGCTACTTTTGCGGTGGTCTCGTTCACATGACGCATTGCGAAACTGATACGGTATGACATGATTGCATGGCGATCACAAGCGACATACCCTAACGTGGAAATCAAGTCATGCATGTCATCTACGTCGCGAGTCATAACTACATGCCACGCTCATAATGCGCTCGCAGCCGTCTCGCTAGCTTCACATATATCGAATTCGGCGTTACGTGATGCGAATGGATGACCAACGTATGTGGTTGGTGCAAACACGATAATCATGAGATGCGTGTCATGTGACATTATGGCTACAAGCCAGACTCATGATGCCCTCGCAGCCATGTCGCTAGCTTAGATGCGACCCGGTGCGCGCGTGCGGCAGCGTTTGTTCGTCGCATCTGTCAGCGCTGCCACGCCATGGCTCCGTAGAGCAGTGCGGCTCTTGCGCTGTCCGGTGCGCTCCTGTCGGCCCTTGAAAATTCGAGTGAGGGAGTGTGATTTTCGTGCCGGACCGTACCCACATCTTGCCCCGCCGCCGCGGTGGTCTAGTGGCTAAGGTATTCGGCTGCTGACCCCCCGCCGCGATGTTCTAGTGGCTAAGGTACTCGGCTGCTGACCCGCGGGTCGCGGTATCAAATCCTGGCTGCGGCGGCTGCATTTCCGATGGAGGCGAAAATGTTGTAGGCCCGTGTGCTCAGATTTGGGTGCACGTTAAGGAACCTCAGGTGGTCGAAATTTCCGGAGCCCTCCACTACGGCGTCTCTCATAATCATATGGTGGTTTTGGGACGTTAAACCCCACATATCAATCAACCGTACCCACATCCGCAGCAGGTCTCGGGCGTCGATCTGCCTGGCATATTAGGGCGAAGCTCAATATAGCGGCACCCGTTCGTCCCTCGTAGTCGTAGTCGTAGTGTGTAACCAGTCTTACGCTTTGACCTCCAAGGTGGTGCCGGTGGCAGATTTCTCCTGTGAGTTTTTGAACAAAAAAAAAATTCGCAGCGTGCGCGTTAACTAAAAGCCGCATTGTTCTGTCTTGTTGTTCTGATTTTAAACTGACATATAAACCTCCCTCATTCAGGCTTCACATATCATTGATTTCCACTGTACGTGGGATCTGCTAATTTTTTTTATATTCATAAATTATTTACCACGATGGCTTCATTATTCCTCTTGTTTACTTTACGCTAACGACACGACTCTCATTTCTCATCACTTGGATTTTGTGACTCCCATGTCCCGACTGAAAGCTGTCCTTAATTCTTTTGTTGACTGGTGCAAATATAATATATTATTGATTAAGCCTTCCAAAACCTGTTTTATGCTTTTTCAATCACCAAACAAAAAAAATGGCAGCATATCCACGGAGTGAATGATGTAGAGTGAGGCGAAGCATTCATCCGTCCATGCGTCCGTTTGTGTCACCGTCCATGCGTCTGTTCGTGCGCCCGTCCCTGCATTCGTTCATGCATCCGCCCCTGCGTCCGTTCATGCGTCCATCCATGCTTCCGTCTGTGTGTCCGTTCGTCTATCTATTCAACACTCCAAGTCCCACCATCTCGCATCTTTTTTATCATATATTCCATATATAGAAGCACCGCCATTCAGCGGACATTCCAAGGACTAAACGAGAGGTGGCACACGCACACTTTCTTACGGCTTGCGCTTCGGGTCTACTTCCCACCTTCAGCCACCTTGAGTTCATGATATATACTAGTTCACTGTATTCATGGCACTGCGGCCCAATGCTCGCTAAACCTTTCAAAAACCAAGGAGGTTACGCCCAGCGAGTATAACGCAGCAACCTTTTCCTGTCAGATAGTGCTCAATGTACATGCCAGTGGCTGCTAATGTGAAATGAGAGACAGGAGGATTCAGCTTTTAATTTCTTACGGCTTGCGCTTCGTATCTGCTTCCCCACTTTAACCACCTCAAATTCATTCATGGTATATACTACTTCATTGTATTCATGACCCTGCGGCTCAACGCTCGCTAAACCTTTCTAAAACTAAGGCCAATTTAACTTACACGTATTGTACACTTCCTAACTGCTGCGTGCCATGAACTGCATCTTTCTAGTTTTTTGGTAACGATGTATGATGTCAATTTATACTTACTTATTTCTTGTTTATTTGTTACTCATGTCTCGAGCTTACGTTTTGGCACCTTTCGCCCTTTTACTTGTTGTACATGTCTTTGTTAGCCCCCCTTACTCAATGCCCTAACCAAGGGCCTGTAAAGTACTTGTAAATAAATAAGGAGATTACACCAAGCGAGTATAATGTAGCTATCCTTTCTTGTCCGATAGTGCTCAATGTACATGCCAATGGCTGCTAATGGGGATCGCAGCGTAAGCGTTGACTAAAAGCCGAATGCTCCTGTCTCTCATTCCCCATCAACAGCCATTGGCATGTACATTGAGCACAATTTTTTATTGTTAAACAACGCACAGAAGAAATCTCTCACCAGCCCCACCTTGGAGGTCAAATGTTATATCTATTTCGGGTATGTGACACTGGTGGTTACGTACTACGAAAGACGCGCAAGCCACGCCATAAGGAGCTTCGCTCCTAAAATTGGCAGATCCTACGTACAGTAGGAATCGATAATATGCGAAGCACGAATGAGGAAGGTTTATATGTCAGTTTAAAATCAGAACAACGTTACGAGGCGGAGGCAAATTATGCCGCACATATCTTCTATGTCATAATATTCTGTTTGGACGTGTCATTTACCTTCCTCATTTAGTCACGCCACCCGATGCCAAATTCGGTATATGTGGAGCTGCGAAACAACTGCGAGCGTGCTAAAAGCGTAGCATGTAGTCATGCTTTACAGGACACGTATATCATGATTATCATGTTCGGACGTGTCACTTAACTTTGCGGTCTATTGACACTATGCAATACCAATTCGGTATATGTGAAGCTAGAGAAACGACCGCGAACGCATCAATAGCGTTGCATGTGGTCGTATTGTTACAGGCCACGCATCTCATCATTATGATGTTTGCACCAGTCACATACCTTCTTTTTTTTTATTGATATGATATATAAGGGGATGTCGGCGCACCATTATGGCGCCGGCTACTCCTTAGCCGTTGATTGAAACTTGAACACGTATCTTGAAGCAAAACATACAAAGCAGTGCATGGAAAATAGAAAACTCAGGCACAGATATGCAAAGACACACTTATACGTACATATCACAATGGTAAGTAAATGTTTGAAAGTCATTGTAAGAAGTCTCTGGAAACAACAAAACACAAACAACAAACACAAAACACAACAACAAAACAACAAAGCACACGTCTGGTCTTATAAAGATGCATTCGCTCGTATGTACATAATAGTCGACACGTCATTCATTTCACAACACACACGTGATGGGTGTCACATGATACTGTATATAATAAGTACATGTGTTACAAATGAAAGCTTGTTCTTTGTTAATACTTGTCAGCAATCCCGCTGTCTTGTAAAAAACGTGTTAATGCTTTTAAAGCGTGGGACTGTAAACTCCAGTTGGCCACGGGCCCAGAAGTTTTTTCATGCTAAATGGTCTGTGGTCCAATGCGAAGAGTTCGCTTTTAAGACGGCGTTTTGGCGTGTCACGATGTGGACAGTCTATGAGAAGGTGACATACGCCTTCATCTATAAATCCACAATCGCACTCGGGAGTTTCAGCTCTGCCGATTCTGTGCAAAAAATGTTTTGTGTATGTGGTGCCTAGCCTCAATCGGTGAATTAGAGTTTCCATCCTTCTATCTAATGCCAGCGTAATTTTGAATTCAATAAATGGATCGATGTGATATAAATCACAGCTCTTTGTACTTTGGTCAAACCAAGCAGTTTTGCTCATTCTGAAAGTTGTATTCTTTATAATACTACGCAATTCATTTTTCGAAATCGGTAAAGAAACAGTAACGTCTTTACGATGTGCTTGTCGTGCTGCTTCATCGGCAGCTGCGTTTCCAGGAATGTTGCAGTGGCCAGGTATCCACTGGAATTTGATCTCATGTTGCGCCTTCTTTGCTTTAGTGAGCTCCTTCAGCGTTTCGTATGTCATACTATCACTTATTACTGTCCTGTTTGTACTGGAGAGTGATGTTAATGCGGCCTGTGAGTCACTGAAAAGTAACCATTTTCTAGCGTCTGCTACCAAGTTTATAAACCTTAGAGCATACAAAATAGCGAAGAGCTCAGATGTTGTAGATGACGTCATGCGGCATAATTTAAACGATTCCTGAATATTGAGCTGTGGTATGATAAATGCCGATGTTGAAGACGTTGTAGTACTTGAGCCATCTGTGTAAATATGTATGTACCCTGGATACCGCATGTGTATCTGATAAAGCGCTAGTTGTTGAGCAGCTTGGATGAAGATGTCTCTCTTTCTAATAATGCCATCCACTGAGAATTCAATGCTTGGTATAACAAGCACCCATGGAGAATAGTTCATTTCAGAGTTCCAAAATTCATGTCTGGGTAATATATGTACATTACTCTGTACTTTGTTATGAGCATTGCTTTTATCTCTTAGTAAAATCTCCAGCGCCAATGGGTGGTCCCTGTGTTGCGTCTGTAAGCGAAAAAAATGGCGGCATGTTTCAATTGTTCCCATGACTGGAAAGGGTGGTTGTCGAGTCTCTGCTATGACAAGGCTGCTGGAAGTCGCTCGTGGAACACCTATGCAGACGCGCAGTCCCCTGGCTAATAGTCTTTGAAGTCGCTCCTCTGAAGTGCGGGAAAGGCCGTGTAACACTGCTGCAGAATATGCAACTTTTTGTCGTATTAAAGCATTGTGAACAGCGAGCATGAATGATACAGATCCGCCCCTTGATGTCCCAGCAATTCTGCGGAGTATATTCACTAGCGTATTCACTTCGTTTTCGAGTTTCTTTATGTGAGGTGCCCATGATAGCTGCCTATCAAGTATTACTCCGAGAAATCGATGCTGTGTCACAATCATTAGTGGTTCTTCTTCTAAATTGAGATTGAAGTTCTTTAACTTCTTACGGGTGAAGGGCAATACAGCTGTCTTTGCGTGCGATAGAGTCATTCCTCTTTCTTTTAAAAAGTTGTTGATATTATTTATTCCGTCTTGCAATGCAACCTGAATTAACCGTATGTCCGTACCAGATGCTGAAATGCACACATCATCTGCATGTGAGGAGTATTTCAACCTGGAAGGCAGTCTTTTAGCTAAATCAGCCATGACACAGTTGAAAATAAAAGGGCTGAGTACGCTTCCTTGTGGCACTCCTTGTCTGACATCGTGTTCTGCACTTTTTCCTTCGCTCGTCTGAATGAATATTTTACGACCAGATAAAAATTTGGATACCCACCGCGAAGACCTGCCGGACAGTCTGTGTTCCAACATACTCAGCAGAACATGAGTGTGACTGACTGTGTCAAATGCCCTTTTGATGTCCAAGAACACTGCGAACGTCAAACTACCACAGGCGCGTTCATGCTCCACATACGTTACTAGGTCCAGTATTGCATCCATTGTGCATCTATGTTTCGTAAAACCTGTCAAGTAATTGGAGAATACACCAGTTCTGTCGCACCACCATAGAAGTCGCGCATCAATCATTTTTTCCATTACCTTACATAAACAGCTTGTCAGACTGATTGGACGGAAGGATTCAAGGTTCAAGGGTGTCTTAGCCGGTTTTAAGATCGGAATTATGCGAGCAGACTTCCAAGACTCGGGTACAATTTCTTGCGTCCATAGATTATTGTAAATATCTAAGAGAATAGTTGTGCCTGTGGGCCCAAGGTTCTTTAGCATATTGTACGTAATGCCGTCCGGTCCAGAGGCCGATTTTTGACGACATGATGCTATAGCACAATGCAGCTCCCTTAACGTAAATACAGGGTCTAGCTGAGGATGCTGGGCCCAAAAGCAAGCATTAATTTTCTGGCTGGCTAATGCGACAGAATTATCAAATAAGGCACATTGTGATGCGGCGGGCCTACTGATAAGTTGACAAAATTCATCTGCTACCACAGCTTCCGGTTTGTCCAAAGGTACAGGAAGAGCACGAAATGGGAAGCTCTGTGATACAGGGCCACTAAGTGGTCGAATTACAAGCCAAATTCTTGGAACAGGTGTGTGGGAAGAGCGCGTGCCACAGAAATCACGCCAGCGTCGTTTACCTAAATTTTCTAGCCGTCTGCGCATTACACTGTGGATTTTCTGTGCATTTTTGTATGCTTCTAAACTTCCGCTGCGTCGATATGCCATTTCTGAACGTCGTCTGATGGCTCTTAGATGTTCATACTCTCCATCGACTGCAGCATAGTCTTTTTGGAATCGGGACTTTCTTTGTACATTTATTCGCATTATCTTGCAGAAATTCAGTAAAACTTTCAACTGTCGTGAGTTCACTATTTTGGTTTGTTAGGTGGTGCCGAAAAGCTTTCCAGTTCGTCAGTTTGCTGTAGCGTCTGGTGTCGTCTTTTCGCAAGTAGGGGTGACTTATTAGAATGGGAAAATGGTCACCCCACGTGTTTCTACATCCGTTGTCCATACCACACCATTCACTAGATCTTGGGAACACAAGGTTACATCAATGCAACTAGAGTAATTATGCCCTCGGAGAAAAGTTGGGGAGCCGTCATTTAAAATTGTCAAATTGCATTTGTCTGCAGCACACTCAACAATGTTCCCACGTGCATCACATCGATCACTACCCAAGATTATGTTGTGCGCATTAAAGTCTCCGCATATAAACGTATATGAATTAGAAATGTTGAAGATATTTGCTAGCTCTTCCACCGAAATGCGGCTTGAAGGTTGTAGGTAAAAATTGATCACTGTAAAGCACTGCTCACCAAAGGATACTTTGCAAGCGACGAATTCCGGGAAGTCCGAATCACTTGAGTTAACTTGATGAGAAGGTAGGTCCTTCCTGACGCACAAATGTACTCGGCTAGGACCACTTCAACGAGATGACTTATATATCACGTAGTTGGAGAGGCGGAAATCATCATTCATTCCTGCCTCTTGGATGCAAAGTATTGGAAAATTATACTGCAGAAGGAGTTTACGGAAGTCAGCACACTTCCTTCGAAGACCATTGGCATTCCACTGGTATATGAAGACATCTTTGTAGCGCTTATTCATATGTTACTTGTCGCAGGTTTGACCCGGACTGTTGACACAGTAGTGCTTCCAAAGGCAGCAGGGATTTTACTTCAGGCAGGTTGTTTGCTTCCGGTAGAGCAGACAGGATTGCCTTAAGTGCTGCGAAAAGCATTGGCAGAATCAATTGCATGACTGATGCAGAGGCACGGTCTCCATTGAATGGTTGATTTTCTGAGGCCTGTTGAGAATGACGTGGCGTTTCGATGTTGTAGTTGGGGCGAACACTGGCACTGTTGGTTCTGCTACTTTCCGGCAGATGTCCCGTGGGCGTCACATACCTTCATCGTCCATTCACGTCCCGTAATACCAAACTTGGAATATGGGAAGCTAGCGAAACGGAGGAGAGAGTATCATGAAGGGCCTAATATACTGCGATGGTGGTGGTAAAAAACATTTATTTCAGAAAAAGTTTACTAGAGAGTGCCGACGTGGCCCATCGGCGTGCTAGAGTGGCAAGACCCTATTCCGGCACGCCAGTGAAGCTGGAAGCTGCCCGTGCGCGCTCCACCAAGGAGCGTTGTGCAGCCAAGGTAGAGCAGCCGAGCAGGTGCTCCTCCCAAGCCTCTCTAGTTGGGATAGGAAAAGGGGATGAGAAAGGGACGGGATTAACTGGGCACGATGCTACGACGTGATATGTGTCGGCGAGCACATGACAGGTCGAGCAGGTGCCATTGATTTCCGGCAAAAAGTGCCTGGCGACCGCCGGACTTATAAAGGTGTTCGTCTGCAGGCGGCGTAGCAGTCGTTCGTCCGCTTTCTCCAAACCGCGTGCGGGGTCCGGGTAGAGGCGGCGCGAAGCCCGTTAATAAGCCAAAATTTCTGGAAAGCGCGTCAGGTTGGTATTGCCAGATTCCGTCTCGGGACATGGAGGGGCAACGGCCCGGACATGAGAAGCGCGGGCAGCGGCATTTGCCGCCTCGTTGCCGGGCAGGCCCGAGTGGCCTGGGGTCCACACTATACGAATGGGATGAGGGTTAAAGCGCCAAGAGGCTGCCTGTAGTAGGCTAGCCGCCAGCGGAGCAATGGAACCCTGAAGGTACTGAGAAAGGCCGAGCGCGAGTCCGTCAGGATGGTGCGTGAGGCAGGGTTAGAGGCGGCCAAAGCTATGGCAACCTCTTCAGCGTGCGTTACTGTGTCTGCTCGAAAGGAGAGGCCATCTACGTGTTTGCCCTCTGTAATCACGGCAGCCGTGAAGTGACCCGAGGGGGAGGGACCCGAGACGTCCACGTAGAAAACACCAGGACGATCGGAGTGTCGCGTATGAAGAACCGGGGCGCGTGCTAGTCTACGGCCAGGATGGAGGTCAGGGTTCATATTACGGGGTAGAGGTTCCACCCATAGCTTTTGACGCCAGAGCTCTGGTACCGGCTGCAGAGGGTCTTGGTCAGATATCGGGTTAAGGCCAAGTCTGTGTAGAAGACGGCGCCCTGAAGGCGTCTGCGACAGTCGATTGATTTGGTTAACGCGATGAGCTTCGCGCATCTCTGCAAAGGTGTTGTGTACCCCCAGAGCCGTGAATCGGCTGTTGGAAGTTGCAATAGGTAGGTCCAGAGCGCGTTTGTATACTGAACGAAGAAGGACGTCCAGCTGGTGCTCGTGTCGACGACGCAGGTGAAGGTAAGGCAAGGCGTAGAGGACGCGACTGGTCACAAACGCGTGGGCCAATCGGAGGAACTGAGACCCGCGGAGGCCGCCGCGCTTGGTAGAAACTCGCCGTATCATGCGGCTCACCTGTTCGCTGGTGCGTCTGAGGCCTGCTATTGTGCCCTTTGGATCCAAGGACGATGTGAGGTGAAGGCCAAGAACCCGAATATTTTGCACTGACGGGATGGGCCCGGACGGAAGAAAAATTTGAGGCGGCAGTAGCGGAGAGACTGAAAGAAGAGCCGATTTAGCTGGAGAGCACTCCAGGCCGCATGAACCTGCGTAGGTGTCCACCAGAAGGGCAGCCTTTTGCAGGCGTTCTTCGATTTGCGCTAAGGAGCCGGTGTTGGTCCAGATTGTGATATCGTCCGCATATAGTGCGTGTTGTATTCCCTCGACCTCGCTTAGAAGAGAGGGGAGGTTCATCATCGCGAGGTTAAAAAGCAGAGGAGACAGAACTGCCCCTTGAGGTGTACCCCGCGTGCCTAATAAGTACGGGCCGTGTTCGGTAGAATTAAGGCGAATGAAGGCGGTGCGATGTGATAGAAAGGCGCGAATGTAGTTGAAAGTCTTCTGCCCGCAGTTTGTGGTAGACAGGTTAGTGAGTATAGTGCTGTGTTTGACGTTGTCGAACGCCCCGCGGAGATCGAGAGCGAGCACGGCTTTATCGTTATGGCGCATAGTAGTCGGCTCTATGATATCGTGTTGAAGCTGGAGCAGGACGTCCTGCGCCGACAGATGCGGGCGAAAGCCAAACATCGTGTCGGCAAAGGTGCTCCTGGCCTCCAAGTAGGCTGAAAGGCGTTCGCGAACCATGGTTTCCATGAGTTTGCCTGCGCAAGACGTAAGTGAGATGGGTCTCAGTGCCTCAATACTAACGGACTTTGCCGATTTGGGAATGAATGTCACGACCGATGTGGTCCATTCCGTTGGAAGCGGAGAACCATCCCATATCGAATTTATAAGCTGGAGTAGCGAGAGGTGTGCTTGGTCGGGAAGATTTGCCAGGAGCGATACTGTGATTCCGTCGCGTCCAGGGGCCGTGTCCCGTCGCATTTTCGTGAGTGCAAATCGTAAATCAGAAAGCGTGTGTGGGGCGTCGAGGTCGGTGTTAGGGGCGCCGGAATACGTATATGCTGGGCCTGCGGGATCAATTGTGTGGCAGATGTAGTGGTCACAAAGTTCTCGCGCGAGTTCATCCGTAGTGCCCTGAAATGCATGCAGAACACGGTGGAGCTGGCGTTGCGTTTCTCCCCTGGTGGTGGAGGGATCGAGAAGGCTTCTAAAGAGTCGCCACGCACTCTTAGAGCTCATCTGGTTTGCAGCCTTCGAACAGGTGTCTGCCCAGTTAGCATCGGAAAGTTGTGCGGAGTATGCGGCCGCCTCTGCAGTGAGCGCCTCAATGCGAGCGCGAAGTTTCCGATTAAGTTTGTTGCGTTTCCAGCGCCTTATGAGCCCGCGGCGAGCGTGCCAAAGATGTAGGAGGTGTGGATCGATTGCAGGAGTCAAATTAGAGGTTGCAAGGGTGCGAGTGTTCGCTTGTTTCATATGAAGAGCGTATGATGCCCACGCTGCATATTCGGTCGAGGAGAGGCCGGCGGGGAATGGTTGCATTCTGAACTGAGTCCAATCGGTGAGACGGGCTTGGCCCCAGTGTTGGCGCATTTTCTGCCGCGGTGTGAACGAAATGCGGAGTAAAAAGTGATCGCTGCCTAGGTTTTCGCCTAAATTTTCCCATGTAGCATCGCGGATGTGACGGGTGAGGGAGAGGTCGGGGCATGTGTCTCGCGTGACCGAGTTGCCGGAACGTGTGGGTTGTGCCGGATCGGTAAGAAGCGTCAGGCTCAGCGAGGATATGAGCTCCTTGAGCTCTCTGCCCCGGGCCTTCTCGTAGTGGTAACCCCAGTGAGGGCTGGGGGCATTAAAGTCCCCGACAATCACCAGTGGTTGTCGGGCCGCTATACGCAGTGCCCGATGGAAGAGATGCGCAAACGAAGCCCTCGCAAGGCGAGGGGGACAGTACACGTTTAAGATATGTATTGATGGTTGGCCCCTCCGCTGAGACAGCACTGATATCATGCAGTAGTCGTAAGGAAGATCCAGATCGAGGTCGATCTGTATCGCCGTGTGAGCTTTATGCACGAGGAGGCATGTGGTGGTGCCGCCTACATAGGAGCAGTATCCAGAAAGGGATGGAGCAGGGCCAGATTCTTGGAGCGCCAAGACGGCCGGCTGAGAGCCAAGTGAGCTGAGGAAAAGGGAAAGATGTGAACGCTTTCGCCTGTTCCCGAAGCCTCCAGGGTTCCACTGTATGATCTCGAATTTAGACGCAATGTTTGAACGGGACGTACGATTGGTAGCCATCGTGACTGTCCTAGGTTTTATATTTGGTCCTCCATGTCCCGCTCGGAATCCTCAGAGGCAGGGAGGGGCACGGAGGCCACATTGTCCGACGACGGGGTGGTGGTAGCCACCTTACGACGACGCCGTGGAGCTGTACCCTCACTGCTCACCGAGCAGGAGCGGGAACGCGATGCCTTGGGTTGAAACTGGGTGATTGCCCAGGCTTGAATAGCCTGGGTAACCTCTACTACTATGCGTTGGACCGAGAAGCTGGTGAGGAGGTGATTAATCGAAGCTTCGACGCGCGTGAGGCGTTCCTCTACGCGCGGGGTGTGCTCTTCGCTAGGGAGAGTTTGGTTAGCGGGCAAGAGAACCTGAGGTGCCCCAGGAGCCTCAAGAGCTTCTGGAGTAGATGTAGCACCGGTTCCGAGTGCTGGAGTACACATGGCTGCTTGAACCGGCGGTTTAATGGGAGTGGACTTAGCGCGAGGACTAAGCTTGGACATAGCTGGCGTAGCCGCCTGGACAGAGGAGGCAATACCGGATGGCCTTGCAGTACACTGTTGTTGGGGTTGAAGTCGCCTATTTAAGAGTTCGAGTTGTTTAGCTAAAAGAGAATTTTGCTTTTGAAGTGCCGCAACTTGCTGGCGAAGGGCCGCAAGTTCGGGAGAAGGAGGATCGACAGAAGGGGGTGAGAGAGGCTTAGAAGCAGCTTTCCCTGCCCAACTGCTCACCTGAGCTACCGCCGCTGGTGCTTCGAGCGGTGGGAATGCTTGAGAGTCGGCGTGGAGTGGTGGAGCCGAATGATGCAGGTTTGTGCTGCTGTCTGGCTGTGACGAACATGAGGTGGTCCCTCGAGGAGATGTTGAGGGCTGCTTGCGTTTCCGATATTTTCGGTATTTTGCCGTGCAGCCACTGGTCCCAGTCTCATGGGCGCCATGGCAGAGGAGGCACTTGGGGTGGCAGTCGTGGGCATCTAGACCTGCACGTGCGGGGGTTCCACATTTGGCACACTGGGTTGGAGCGGCGTGAGGGCACTGAGGTGGTCGATGACCGATGGTACCGCACTTGGTGCATACAGGGACCGTTTTCTTATAGGCGCGGATATACGTCGCCACGCAGTGGTAGAAGAGGAAGCGGGGTAACTTCGTGCCCTCGAAAGTCACCACCGCCGCCGCGGAATCTCCGAGTTTGCGGACCGCAAGGATAGTACCTTGAGGCCAATACAGTTCAGACTTTATCTTTTCCGGGCTTTCAGCAGGGTTTACATTGATGACGCCCTTGCATGTATCCCCTGGTGCCTTGGCGTGGCCTCGAACGGGCAGCTGCTGATCCCCCACTTGCAGCTGGAAGTCCCCGAGGAGTCGCTGTGCCATAGGCAAAATGGTGGTGCTACAGACCAAGATGTTCTGTTCCCAGATTGGCCACACTTGAATTTGCGTGGTAGTCCGGTCGCCGAGGTAGCTGCGGATGGCGTCGCCCGCGCGATCGGCCGGGACAAATGTGCATAGCTCGCAGGGAACGCGAGGTTTCAGCACTACGATGTAGTCGTCGCGAGAGAGGCGAGGAGTTTGACGCGGACGCCACTTGCGTTGCTTCGCTGGCTGCGAGGACGGAGCAGAGGTAGGCACACCGCCGGAGGGATGGCGCGCCGGCGTTCCTTGCAAGGCTGGGGAATGGTGGCCCGCCGTGGCGTCTCGTTGTTGTTGAGACGCAGACTTCGATTTCGCTTGCTTGCGTTGCCACAGTTTCACCATGTCGTCGAGGTATTCATCTTCTGATGGCATAGTGTTTTCGGAGGATGAAAGCTCCATGGACAGCATTTGGCTTGAGGTAGGATCATAGCCCGTAACCACGTTAGCGGCCGCCATCGCCGGGCTGAGAGCCCTTAGCGAGGCGGCGTTGTAGCCGGGAGTGAAGGACGTCCCTCAAGTTGTCAAAACTGGACCCACCTGGACGAAGGTGTTGTCTAGGCGAAGCGGAGAACTTGGCGGTGACGATAAATCCAAGTTTCAGGGGTACCAAGGTGGATGTCCGCAGAAATAGCAGAAAATCTACGGAGGCGATGTGGAGTGCGTCCGTCACCATCGAGCGCTCGCAGCGCCCCCCATATACTGCGACGTAACGTTGACGAGCGCACGCTGGGCGCAGCGACGCTACGCTAGCAAAACGCGAACACTCTATAGTCTGACGCCAGACGCGACTAGCGTCTGTCGGCGCAGCCCGGCGGCAACCGGTGCGAAATGCGACATGCTGCATTTCGCACCAACCACGTTACCAAGAATGTACCGCGTCTGCCTAGCTTCGAGACGAAGGGACGCCGGGCGTGCTCAAACGGGCATGCGTCAAAGCAACGCAGTGCGGCGCGTTGCCTGCGAGTACATCACAGGGAGATCGGCGCCTGGCGTGGCATCGCTGGCCGACGCGACGAAACGAACGCTGCAGCACACATGCACCGTGTCACGTCTAAGTGCATTGGCGCCTTGCGTGTGGCATGTAGTCATGCTCTTACATGACACGCTTCTCATAATTATTGTGTTTGCACCAGTCACATACCTTCGTTATCAATTCACGTGACGTAATACCAAATTGGGCATATATGCGTCTAGCGAAACGGCCCCGAGCGCATCATGAGTGTGGCATGTAGTCATGTAGTTACATGACACGCATGTCATGATTATCATGTTTGGACATGTCATTTACTTATGTCCTCCGTTCGCGTCACGCAATACTGAATTCGGTACATGTGAAGCTAGCGAGACGGCCGCGAGCGCATCATGAGCGTAGCATGTAGTCACGTTGTTACATGACACGCATCACGTGATTATCGTGCCTGCACCAGTCACATCCCTTTGTCGTCCATTCACGTCCCTTAATACCAAAGTTGGTGTACGTCAAGCCAGCGACACGGCTGCGAGGGCATCATGAGTCTGGCTTAGCCATAATGTCACACGCCACCCATCTCATGATTATCCTGTTTGCACCAGCCACATACGTTGGTCATCTATTCGCATCACGTAACGCCGAATTCGATATATGTGAAGCTAGCGAGACGGCTGCGAGCGCAGTATGAGCGTGGCATGTAGCCATGACTCGTGACGTACATGACATGCTTGACTTGATTTCCACGTTAGGGTCTGTCGCTTGTGTTCGCCATGCAATCATGTCATACCGTACCAGTTTTGCAACGCGTCATGTGAACGAGACCACCGCAAAAGCAGCAAGACCATGAAATGTATATCTTGACATTCATGATGACATACGTGTCATGATTTTCATGTTGTAACTAGTCAAATATCCTCGTCATGCAGTCATCTTATGCCATACCAAGTTTGGTATCGATACCATTATTCAAACGGCCAGGAGAGCTGAACGTCGTAAGCGGCTAGATAGATAGATAGATAGATAGATAGATAGATAGATAGATAGATAGATAGATAGATAGATAGATAGATAGATAGATAGATAGATACATAGATAGATAGATAGATAGATAGATAGATAGATAGATAGATAGATAGATAGATAGATAGATAGATAGATAGATAGATAGATAGATAGATACATAGATAGATAGATAGATACATAGATAGATAGATAGATAGATAGATAGATAGATACATAGATAGATAGATAGATAGATAGATAGATAGATAGATAGATAGATAGATAGATAGATAGATAGATAGATAGATAGATAGATAGATAGATAGATAGATGCGCTCAACGTCGCCGAAGTTAGCTATGAAATGCTTCGCATTTGATTGATTTATTTGATTGATTTGTGGGGTTTAACATCCTAACACCACGCTATGATTATGAGAGACGCCGTAGTGGAGGGCTCCGCAACTTTCGACCACCTGGGGTTCTTTAACGTGCGCCCAAATCTGAGCACACGGGCCTACAACTTTTCCACCTCTATCGGAAATGCTGCCGCCGCAGCCGGGTTTTGATCCCGCGACTTGCGGGTCAGCAGCCGAGTACCTTAGCCACTAGACCACCGCAGCGGGGCAAAGCTTCGCATTTAAAAACTATCATTCATTCCTCATCTTTTTGTGAACTCAGTATCTGAAATTTCGGCACACACATCTGAAATTTCAGCAACATATCAATTCTGTTTGCAAAAGGATTTCATACGGTATCAGGTCATTGGTCAAGTCACGAATGTGTTTTAACATCAAAACTCTGAAGGTTTTGTATTATGCATTCATACACAGTCATCTCAGTTATTGCATTAAATCATGGGGTAATTGATGCGGAAATGCTGTAGGCCCGTGTGCTCAAATATAGGTGCACCTTGAGGAACCCCTGGTGGTCCGAATTCCCGGAGCCCTCCACTATATAACTATCGCTTCACGTCAGACGCCATCACATGCGATTCTTTGCCAGCTTGACGTAAAACCCATCTCCCAAATGTACATTTATAATTTGTGTGTTTTGTTTTTAAAGTTTTCCACCACACCCTCACAATTGTCATATTTCCTACTGCCTTCATGAATGATTCCAATAAAACTACATTCGCGGTCTGCAATAACCTGTTACTACGTACAGTTCACACTAATTATAAAGAATGACCATTGTTTTTTCGTCAATTTTATTATGGAATTCTTTTTCATTATGGATATGGATATGGAATTCATTTTTCATTATGGAATTCTTTATGGATATGGAAGCCTCAATGCATATTCATGTTTTTAGGACAAAATTGAAAAAGTGTCTAACTGCTTCATTTTCTTGTATGTAACTGCTGCATTTTGTTAATTTTCTATATCGTGCTTTGTTTGTAAAAAAAACATTTCGAAATGTTCTTGTGACTTGCTTTTTCGTTATTCGCATTTTAGCCTTTTCTATGCATTCACATTGGAGGTCCCGCCGGCGGTTCACTACCTCGGGACCTCTTTCTGCATATTTACTTACAATGTACTACATTTCTGACAGTAATAAAAATATTGATTGAATGATTGATTGATTGATTTATTGATAGATTTCAAAGTGTGCTCGATTCGATTGAAATGCTAGATGACACGCAGTACATTAAAGTGGTTCGGGAAGCATACATGGTGCTAAGAGAAAGTGAAGGCTTCATGTGAACACTTATTTGCAAACTGTGTACATCACGTTTCGGAAAATTTGTTTGTCTGCTCTATTTATCACAAGAGCAAATAACTGAGAAATTACCTTTGCCTCGTTCGTAAACGAAGCCAGAATTCTGCATTGGTCATTGGGAAATGAACATTATGATAGTGCGATGAAAACTGAAGTGAGTAGTCTTTTTGGTTTGGAGTTGAGAAATGGGGAGTTCAAATAACGCACGCGACAGTGAACAACAGAAACAGAGCAGCACAAGCACCTGTTTGGCAATTTTTTTTACTTTCTGTATTTGATTTAACATGATCCTAAAGATGTTGTGTTATTTGGTTAGAACATGTCTTTATTGGGAAGCGAGGACTAGCCAGACTACACATTCAATTTTAACTCTTTGTCACTCGACCGAATAATCTTTCGGGAGGGGCACGCGCCCACTGTGCCAAAACATAGATTCCCACTTTACATTGGTCATTTCAAACTCTGTTACAAGGGCAGTTAAACTCTATTGTCAATTTTTGAGACCATCTTTTCTGCTCCCGAGATCACAGCATCTCTCGCCGTGACAAGTCCTTCAGTTCCAATGCTCAAAGCTTCCAGGAATCGCAGAGCAGCTGTCTGGCAGGAATTGGACAATGCGTTGTACTCCCCCGTGTATGACATGCGGGACATTACTTCTGCCACGTCTTTCACTCCTGCGATAGTTCATCCCAAGTAAACCTGGAAATAGAGAACACCAAGGTTTGCTTAACGGAGCAGTGACATCTAAGTTCAAACTCGAGATATGGCGTTCCCTAGATTGCTTGGTATGCATAAGTTTTTTTAGCGAAGTATGAACGGCGTTTGTTACGTAGAAGTTATTCTATTAAATGCGAAGCATTTCTTACCAAACTTCGGTGACATTGAGCGTATCTGTCTATCTATCTATCTATCTATCTATCTATCTAATCTATTTAGCCACCTACGAATTTTAGCTCTCCTGGCCGTTTAGATAATGGCATCGATACAAAACTTGGTATGCCATAACATGACTGTATTTATAACATGACATGAAATCATGACATCCATTGATGTCATGAATGTCGTGATTTACATTTCATGGTCCTGCAGCTCTTGCGGTGGTTTCATTCACATGGCATGTTGAAAAAATGCCGCCATATCCACGAAGTGAATGATGATCAGTGGGCGAAGCTCCAGAGGTAAACCTGGTAAACCATGAATCCTCCGTACATTTTGCCCACTCGATTTTATTGCGACGCTCCCCTTAGCGTACGTCGCCGCACTATATCGAACGATGACACGCGCCATATGTGGCATCATTCCTATTTTATAACACCTCGCATCTTTCATAATCAACTACACGTACCGCCGTCTAGTTTATAACATCTTGCATCTTTTGGATGGACGGACGGACGGACGGATGGACGGATGGACGGACGGACGGACCGACAGATGGATGGACGGACGGACGGACGGACGGACGGATGGACGGATGGATGGACGGACGGACGGACGGATGGACGGATGGATGGACGGACGGACGGACGGATGGACGGACGGATGGATGGATGGACGGACGGACGAACGGACGGACGGACGGATGGACGGATGGATGGATGGATGGATGGATGGATGGACGGACGGACGGACGGATGGACGGATGGATATGGCTGTACCCTTTAGATCGGGCGGTGGCTAGCCTAATACTTAGAACTGAACGAGAGGTGGCTACATACAGGGGACGCACAGCCCACGCCTTAAGGAGCTTCGCTCCTAAAACTAGTACGCTATGACAACTAGTACGCTATGACATGATTTCATGGCGAACACAAGCGACAGACCCTAACATGACAATCATGACATGCGTGTCATGTAACAACATGACTACTTGATGCTCATGATGCGCTCGTGGGCGTTTCGCTAGCGTCACATATACCAAATTTGATATTACGGTACGTGAATGGATGACGAAGGTATGTGACTAGTGGAAACATGATAATCATGAGATGCGTGTCATGTGACAACATGACTATAAGCTACGCTCATGATGCACTCACGGCTGTTTCGCTAGCTTCACATGTACCAAACTCGGTATAATGCGACGAGAATGGACGACATATGTAAATGACACATCCAAACATTAAAATCACAACATGCGTGCATGTAACAACATGACTACATGCCACTCTCGTGATGCGCTCGCGGCCGTTGCGCTAGCTTCACATATGCCAAATTTGGAATTACGTGACGTCAATGGATGACGAAGGTATGTGTCTTGTGCAAACATGATAATCATAAGATGCATGTCATGTGAGCACATGACAACATGCCGCAGTCAAGGTGCCCATACATTTCGAAGTGACGCGGTGCGCGTGCTCGCCGGCATTCATGTCGTGGCTTCACGCCGGCGTTGCCACGCCAGGGGCCGGTCCTGCCAAATATATACTCGCAGGAGCGCGCCACGCTGCATGCGTTGCTTTGACGCATGCGTAATTCAGCGCGTCTCGCGTCCCTCAGTTGCAATAAGAGGAAGACGCAGTAACATCTGGGGTAGGGAGCCTTCATGTGCGTGCGTGTCTGTGTTTTAGGGTGGTGTCAGCCTTTGACCCACCACTTACCGCAACCCGCTAAAACACAATGTTGCCAGTCCCGGTTCCCGTGGCAACAGGCGCCATGTTGTTTCTTGCGGCCAGGCGTTCCTGCTTCGTGGCACTGCACCGGCTGCATGTTGGCCCGTATTCGTCGAGGAAAACGCCAGGCCCGTAAACCACCTACAGACGCTCCCGTTCGCGTCTTCCTTTGCTGGCAGATGTTCGCATTCCTGTAATTTTACTTCGGTCGCTGAGGAAGGGCATTTGGAGAAGTAGACAGACGAGCCGATGAACGCGTTCCCTGTAGGCGCTTGTCTTGCACAGTTGCAACGCAACTAACTTTTTGTGCGGCTTGCCATGGGGTATTCGTTCTTCGCTTCAATGAAACGCGCAACCACACCGAAACTCGCTGAATAATTGCAAACAAGACTTCTCTTTAATAACATAGAACGCGACAGATTTACTGTTCATGTCCGTCCATCCTTCTGTCTGTCTGTCGGTCCTGAAAGGAGCAGTATATGTACACTAAGCAAGTCGGTTGTCAGCCCATAACTCAAATATGCCCTATGTGGTGCATCATTATTTGTGTCGTCCTTTTGTTTTATAACCAGACACACAGATGATTTGATATCGTAAACTCCGCTTTTATTTAGTGCTTGTAGAGAAAATGTGTACGGACTTCGTATATGTGGTCGGAGCCGTGTATGTTTCTTCGTCTTATTGCTTTACTCTAGGCGGAGACCGCCAGGGGGCCACGGAGTGCAGACACGCATGTCGCGTCGGCTCCGCAGATTTTCAGTGATTCTCAGCGTGAAATCGAAGAACTGATGGACGCCTTCTTACAGGGAAGAAAGTGGAAGTTCCACGGAACCCCGCCATACCATTCTCAAGTAGGTGGACGCTTAATTTTCGGCACATTGACCACATTTCTGTAACGCCGACGAACGCACGACGCCGTTGCCTCCTGCTGCTGTGCATAATGCGCTTGGCCTAGCCCATGGACGCTGGCGTCTTGAGCCCCTTCAAGGTGGCGTCTTATCGGGTTAATGCCACAGGATGGCTACGATGAGCGTGGATGGCGAAGATATCACGCAACAAGAGTATGAGAACGAAGCAGGTTGGCACCTTGTGAACAGAAGAGGACGAGCCAACAAAGAAACCACAACGCATGAACCCAAGGACCAAGAAACGCACTTCTCAAGCGAGAACGCGGTCAGTAATAGGTGGAGGAAGGGACAGAGAGCAAGACAAATTGTGGCTGCGAGCAGGATGCCCCGTCTGCCGAAGGAAGATTACAAGATAATTGTGCGCCCACGTGACGGCTTCAAGGTCACTGACTACGGGATCAATCGTCTAGAATGCTGCGTCGCCAACGCCGCTTAAATACCCAGGAATGAATCGGAATAAGACACGGTATGTGCCAACTATAAACAGAATATTCTAGTGGTCAGCACACCATCAGAGGAGTGCGCCGAAAAATACAGAACCATCGCTCAACTGAAGAGTGGAGACGAAGAATTCGAAGCCAATGCGTACGAGTCAGCTCCGGAAGATACATCTAAAGGGGTGATCCGAGGAGTAACGCAAGACGTGTCTCCAAGAGAGATCGTGGAAATGGTGGTAACCCCAAGAAATCTGACAGTACTCTTGGCCAAGAGGATGGGAAACACCACTAACGTCATCGTCCTCTTCGATGGGCATCGCATTCCAAGTTATGTGAGCTACGGAAGAGCACTGGTCAAGTGCTCACTATACTGCAAGAAAATAGACGTGTGCTACAAGTGTGGACGCCTTGGTCACAGAGCTGACGTCTGCCCGAGCCCGAATAGCAGAATATGCAGAGGGTGTGGCACTGAGAACCCACCGCAGGAGCACGAGTGCGAAGTGAAGTGCCAGCTGTGTGGCAAAGACCACCCGACGGCAGATCGCCATTGCAAGGCCAGATTTAAGGTACCGTACCTAGTGAAACGACGCCGCTGGGAACGAGCCCGACGGGAGGAAGAAGAAGCAATTTACTACGAGACGGAAGCGAAAGCACTTCACAGGCAAAGATGGGGCATCTCAGGTCCACGATCGGAACATCGGACGCGGGACGCATCCGGACCAGAAGCCTTCACCGTGCTTCAAGCACAAAACAAAAACCGCTCTACATTTACTACTACCACATCTATGTCGAGATCCAGATCGAGGTCCAGATCGAGGTCCAGATCGAGGTGTAGACCCTAGACTGGCAATACCGGGTCTCCCCGATCAAAGGAGGGAGGAGGATCCCAAAGCTCAAAAGGACCAAGCGGCGTCCGTGGCACCGCGGGACCCTTCCAGGTGAGCTGGGCTGATGTAGCTTCCGGGGCACGCGCGGAGGCAGAGGCTGCTTTTCAATGTAGGATTAAGGCACTAGAGAACGAATTGGCGCAGATCAGGCAGAACCATGTTGCATTTATTAATGAGATTAGAAAACTCAGGGAAGAAAATGATTTTCTGAAAAACGGAGGGGTTACACGCAACGAGGGAACCTCACAAGTTATAATGGAGGAAAAAGGCACAGCAATGGAGGAAGAGGTAGCAGCCCTCACCCCTGGTAAACGTAAACCAGAGAACGGTCCGATTAAAAGCGTGGTAAAGAAACCAAAAGCAGTGGCGACGCCACAAGAAAGACAGGAAGAATTCGCAAACACCATGAAAGCCGAAATGAAACAAATTGAAGGAAAATTGCAAACTAAGCTCGAACAACAAGAAGTTAGATTTGAGGCAAACATAGAGGCCAAAATTGAGGAGCTAGGCAAGACGATATTGCAGAAAGTGCAGCAAATGGTGGCTGATTTCAACGCCAAGCTAGCAATATGGGGATCGCAGTCGAGTGGTGGGGGCCCAGTTAAGACGTCTTTTAAACGATACGCTAGGACCTCGGTGCCCACCGAGGGATTAGAGAGCCTGTAACGCCGCCATGGACAGACAAACTAGCTACACGATTTGGCAATAGAATTGTCGAGGATATAATCGAAAACGATACATTTTTCAACAACACCCTAAAGACATCAGCACCCCGGATGTTATAATGGTGCAAGAAACGCACGGGCTGGTCAAACTGTCGGGATACAATAAGTCGCCAGTGCTGATGGGGAGACAAAGGTATTAGCAACGTTGGTTAAGCGAAATCACGCGGTGGTGCAACATGACACGGAAATCAAGGCAATAAATCACATTCTCCTCGAACTCATACCCACGCGAAAAACAGAGGACAGTCTTTTTGTATTGAATATTTACAGCAGTCCTAAATGCAGAAAGCACAAATTCCGCACGCTGTTTCGAAAAACCCTCGCTATAACGGGCAACCGGGCGCTAGTGATTGGAGGAGATTTCAACGCCCCACACGGTGCATGGGGATACAGGATCGAAACCCAGAAAGGCAGGAACTTGTGGTTGAACGCACAGGAGGAGGGCCTGACGCTCGTGACCGATCTATTCATTCCTACAAGAACAGGTACTAGCGTTTGCGCGGATACCACGCCAGATTTGACGTTCACCAAAAATATACTGGACACGCAATGGACCAATACGCAACATGATTTGGGAAGCAATCATTTTATACTTGAAATAACGGTGAGAACAGGGCCGCGGAAGGCAAAAGGCAGACAACTTAAACTTGTCGATTGGGACAAGTTCCGAAACATCAGAGAGGAGCCCGACGAAATGATACGGAGTATTGAGGAATGGACCGAAAAGTTAAAACGAGACGTGGAGGCCGCTACGCAAACGGTGCCACCGGAGGCGCAGCTAGAGTATGTAGACAATAAGCTTCTCCACATGTGGGTAGCTAAGGAAGGTTTACAACGGAGGTGGAAAAACCAAAGGCACAACCGGACACTTCGTAGAAAGATAGCGAAATTGAACAGAGATATAGAGCAATACGCCCAGCAGCTGTGCAGACAACAGTGGGAGGAAAAGTGCAATGACATGGATAACCAGATAGGAATGGCGAAAACGTGGACCATCCTAAGACATTTGTTAAATCCGGACGGAAACAAGTTGGCAAAAAGGCACAATATTAATCGGTTAATACAAAAATATCAAGGTACAGAGCAGGATTTTCTGAATGAAATCAAGAAAACATACATCTCTCAAGCGCTTCCCGTTACACACTCCCGTTACACACAGGGCTGGCAAATGATTATTTAGACAACGAGATCGGGGAGGCAGAAGTGAGGGCCGTGTTGCAAAAACTCAATACTAGATCAGCACCTGGACCAGATGGCATAACTAACAAAACGCTACGCAATTTGGATGACGAGTCCATAACTAAGTTAACTGAATTCATTAACAAATCATGGAAGGCAGGAGAGATTCCGCAACAATGGAAGACGGCAAAAATCGTGTTAATACCCAAGCCAGGCAAGCGAGTGCAGATAGCGGACTTGAGACCCATATCTCTCACATCTTGCGTGGGGAAACTCATGGAGCACGTGATTCTGGAGAGGATAACTACCTATCTCGAGGACCGGGATGCGCTACCACCCACAATGATAGGGTTCAGGAGGAACCTCTCAACGCAAGACGCAATGCTACAGTTAAAACATCAGATTATAGATAATCCGGGAACAGCGACAAAGGCCATTCTAAGGTTAGACCTCAAGAAGGCCTTTGATAATATAACCCATGCAACGGTGCTAAAAAGGGTAAACGATCTAGATCTGGGACAACGGACGTACAATTACGTGCGTAATTTCCTGACGGGAAGGAAGGCAAAAATCATGATAGGGGACCTAGTTTCAGAGGAAATTGAGATGGGCAGTGCAGGTACGCCGCAAGGCTCGGTATTATCACCTATGTTATTCAATCTGGCTCTAATTGGACTGCCAACCAAACTTCAAGCATTCGAAGGACTGAATCATACTGTATATGCAGACGACATCACCCTATGGGTGAGAAGTGATAGTGATGGCGAAATAGAGGAAACGCTTCAAACAGCAGTCGAAACGGTCGAGTGGTATCTGGAAGGTACTGGGCTAGCCTGCTCTGCGGAAAAATCAGAGCTGTTGCTGTACAGACCTACTCGTAGACGTCGCAAACCAGGCAACTGCCTGCAAGGTCTTGCTCATAGAGAAGAAATACAGTTAAGAACAGCCGATGGAAAAACTATATCCATAGTCAACAGGATCAGGGTACTGGATCTGCTCATCGAAGCCAAGGGCAACAATGAAGAAATCCTCAGGCGACTGGATGCAACTGTAGCCCAAATAATGAGACTCATAAAAAGGATAGCAACTAAGCACAGTGGCATGAGGGAGGAAAACACGATAAGGTTGATACAGGCATTCGTGATAAGCAGAATAGTATACGTAGCGCCATACTTAAAATGGCAAGTCGCGGAAAAGATCAAGCTAGACTGCCTCATTCGAAAAATATTCAAACTAGCTATAGGGCTACCGATTCGCACAAGCACCGTCAAACTGTTACAGCTAGGCCTGCACAATACAATAAATGAGCTTATTGAAGCGCAGCGTACGGCGCAATATGAACGTCTCTCTAAGACACGAGCATGAAGACATATTCTAGAGCGACTAGGCATAACGTATCACACGCAACACGGAGTTAAGGTGGACATCCCGAAAGAGACCAGGGAAACAATGATGATACCACCCTTGCCAAAAAACATGCACCCCGAACACAATAAGGCCAGACGAGAGACAAGAGCAAAACAAATACAAAAAAAGTTCGGTAATGACAAGGACGCAGTTTTCGTAGACGCTGCTCGATACAAGCGCAAACGGGGGTTTACCGCAGCCGTAATTGATAGCAACAAACGCTGTACGACATGCGCAACGATACGCACCACAAATACCGAGACAGCGGAAGAGGTAGCCATAGCGCTCGCTGTAGCTCAGACAAACGCAACCGTGATAGTCAGTGACTCTCAAACGGCAGTGAGACGGTCGCATCTCTCCGGAGGCACTACGTATTCTCAAAGGAGGGTGTCGAGCAAGCCCCAGAAATACATATATTATATGGACACCTGCTCATGCCATCGCGGGGGACAGCAACGACGGGGATGTACATGACGCAGCTCGAGGGCTCACCGACCAAGCTGCCCTCTCAAGTGCTGCCCAACCTCCTCCGGTGATTACGGCGTGGCAGACGAGTGGGAGTGGGAAGACAGAATGACCAGATACAATGAAATTACAAAATATTATAGATTACAGAAGGGCATATTCCCGCCCCCTCAACCAAAATTAACAAAAAGACAGTCTGTCTAATGGCGGCAGTTACAAACTAGGACATATCCGAACCCTGCACTATCGCACATTATATATCCTGATATATACAAAATGGACAGGTGTAAGCGTTGCGACTCCAGAGTCACTCTGGAGCATATGTTAGGGGAATGTAGAGGGATTAGTACTCATAACAAGTATGCGGCCTCTGCTCACAGCCTTCGCGCGCGCTGGGAAGCCGCAATGCTCAGTTCAGTCCTCGAAGACCAAATGTGGGCCGTCCAGCGGGCCGAGGAAGCCGCCAGGATTCAAGGACTCCTGGCCGTAACCTAGGTGCGGCCAATCGCCCGCCCCATCTACTCGCCGGACTCTGAATAAAGTTCTTTCCTCCTCCTTTACTCTAGGCCAACTGCGAGGACACAAGCTTCCAGCAAAGGAGGCAGGGTGGTTTGAAGACACAAGGTCAGATGCCGTTTGGATGCTGTTTGCAATAAAATCTGACCTGGAAAAACTTGATTTGTCGCTCGTTGCTCCCCTTTGCTTTTCTTCTAGCCTAATATACAGGCTTGTGGGCATAGGGGGAGGGCGTTGTAATGTGATTGAATGCCCTACTTTTTCGGGCAATACTTACAGCTTGTAAGGTTTTTAAGCAGTCATTGTACAGATTCCTCCGCAGGAACTAAACTGCTGTAGGAAATTATATTACGGAGAAACGCAATGTTTGGGGTACGAGAAACAGGCTAGCGGAGCTATTCGTTTACAGAGAACATGGCGAGCTACGCGGTTGTTCGTACTGCCTTCCCTGTCGTTACGAGTTCCATTATATAAACAGCACGGCTTCGAGCCTTGCACTAAGAGGCCCTTGATGTATTTGCAGTGCTAAGGTGAATATGCTTCCTGAATGGCGTGCAGACATTGAAGTCCATTCTAGTGACATCGAGGTTCTCCCCCTCGCAAATATAGGCTCCCTAAATAACCTCACTCCGCCAATGCGGTGGGTCTACCAAGTGGGAGAAACGAACTGTTTTAACAGTATTTTATACAAACTCGAGTCACGAACATGTCTTTCCTGTTCTACCGAACCGCGGCTAACTTCAGAAAACAACCCTTCAGCCTTCAGCACTTGCTATATAAAAAATACCCTCTTCTCGTTAAAACCTACGCTGCCGTCAATGTAAATGAGCGACCACTCAGAACCAACATGGCGGCCCATCAAGTATGGGGGCCGTTTTAGCCAGTTGTAAGCAACCATGATCGGAGTTGTCACCACCCTAAAACACGGAGACGCGCGCACATGAAGGCTCCCTAGTCTGGGTAACGCATCGGTGCGAAACGAAGCATGTGGCATTTCGCGCTGGTTGCATCGGGCCGCTCTGACGGACGTTCATCGCGCCGGTCGCGCCTGGCGTCAGACTATAGAGTGCTCGCGTTTTGCTAGCGTAGCGCCGCTGTGCCCAGCGTGCGCGCACGTCAACGCTACAGTGGAGTATATCGGGCCCTTCATTATGCGCTCGCGGCCGTTTTGCTAGCTGTACGTATACTGAATTTGGTGTTACTTGACGTCAATGGAAGGCGAAATATATGACAGGTGCAAGCATAATAATCCTCACTTGCGTGTAATGTAAGAACATGACAACATACCACGCTCATAGCGAGCTTGCCGCCGTTTCGCTAGCTCCACATATTGGCGCGAGAGGAAACGATAGGCAAGAACTCGAAGTGGACGACCGTTTACTCAGCCACAGCAGCCGTTCACATCTTCGCTCTCATCTTTTGCCACCAACACAGCATGGCTTTAACCTCTCACCAAAGAAAAAAAAGAAGAAGCATCGCATGAATGTCGCGGCTTCGAAAAGCAACGAAAGGTAGTCAGAAATGTCTGAACCCATATAAAAGAAGAAAGGACGAGATGAAAAATAAAGAAGCAAAAAGAAATGTACAATTGTCATGAAGGCTGATGCCACATCACGAAGTTCTTGACCTGCAGTCAACGCCAATAGTAATGCGTCATCTTGGAGACGTGAACCACATCCGAGGAGCGTGGTCTACGAGAATTGTGGGCCGTGTCTGCTGGGACAACTTCGTAGTTCACTTCGCCGAGGCGATGAAGAACTCGGTAGGGTCCGAAGTACCGACATAACAATTTTAGAGGCGAAACAGGGAAGTTCATTGCAAACTGGTAACATTTCAGGTGATTACAACTGTCTGGTGTAACAAAATCACTTCAGTGGCGTGTACAAACAAGAGAACATAGACAGGATGTAACACACAGCACTTCCAATATTCTCACAGATCACGAATCACTCAAGAAAACAAAGAGAAATTTAAAGTGGCACCCGTTTGTCCCTCGTAGTCGTAGTCATAGTGTGTAACAAGTTTTACATTTTGACCTGCAAAGTGGTGCCGGTGGTAGATTTCTCCTGGGCTTTGTTGAACAATAAACAGTTCACGGCATGCACGTTAACTAAAAGCCGAATGCTCCTGTCTCTCATCCCCCATTAGCAGCCATTGGCATGTTCCAGCAGGAAACGTTAGTAGAAGTAGAAGTGTTAAAAGCCGACTTCTGCTGTCTCTCATTTCCAGTAGCAGCCATTGTTTACCTCCAAGGTAGTGCCTGGTGACATTTCTCCTGTGCGTGATTAAACAATAAAAAAATTTTGTTCAAAACGCCGTTCATTGATGAAATAAAACTAACGAAGACGTCAGATGTTTTCTAAAAGCAAAACGAAAAGACGCCTGATGTTTCTAAAGCAAAACAAAAAAATGGTAGCATATTCACGGAGTGAATGATGGAGAGTGGGGCGAAGCATTCGTCCGTCCATGCGTCCATCCGTGTGACCGTCCATGCGCCTGTTCGTGCGCCCGCCCCTGCGTCCGTTCATGCATCCACCCCTGCGTCCGTTCATGCGTCCATCCATGCATCTGTCTGTGTGTCCGTTCGACCATCTATTCAACACTCCAAGTCCCACCATCTTGCATTTTTTATCATATATTCCCCATATAGAAGCACCGCCATTCAGTGGACATTCCAAGGACTAAACGAGAGGTGGCACACGCACACTTTCTTACGGCTTGCGCTTCGGGTCTACTTCCCCCTTCAATCACCTTGAGTTCATGGTATATACTAGTTCACTGTATTCCTGGCCCTGCGGCTCAACGCTCGCTAAACCTTTCTAAAACTAAGGAGGTTACACGCAGCGAGTATAATGTAGCAAACCTTTCTTGTCCGATAGTGCTCAATGTACATGCCAATGGCTGCTAATGGGGACCGCAGCATGCGCGTTGACTAAAAGCCGAATGCTCCTGTCTCTCATTCCCCATTAGCAGCCATTGGCATGTACATTGAGCACTATCGGACAAGAAAGGTTTGCTACATTATACTCGCTGCGTGTAACCTCCTTAGTTTTAGAAAGGTTTAGCAAGCGTTGAGCCGCAGGGCCATGAATACAGTGAACTAGTATATAACATGAACTCAAGGTGATTGAAGGGGGGAAGTAGACCCGAAGCGCAAGCCGTAAGAAAGTGTGCGTGTGCCACCTCTTGTTTTGTCCTTGGAATGTCCGCTAGATGGCGGTGCTTCTATCAGGGGAATATATGATGAAAAGACGCGAGATGGTGGTACTTTGAGTGTTGAATAGATGGACGAACGGACACACAGACAGATGCATGGATGGATGCATGAACGGACGCAGGGGCGGATGCATGGACGAACGCAGGGACGGACGCACGAACAGACGCACGCACGAACGGGCGGATGGCCGCATGTATGGTCACACAGACGGACGCATGGACGGACGGAAGCAAGAACGAATGGACGGACGAATGCTTCGCCCCACTCTCCATCATTCACTCCGTGGATATGCTGCCATTTTTTTTTTCTGAGCGTCCACGTTGACGTATAGAAGTCCAATCACAGACTAGGTCACCGGGTTCGTATATTGCTGCTCTGTGGCGGGTGTTGTACTGGCGAGCATCTTGATTGTGCCGCAATAAAATGCAAAAGCACGCCAGCTGCCGGGCGTCTTTGGCACGCTGAAGAAATACATCTGCGTCTGGGGTAATCGTGTCCGGCAGAGTTGGTTGCAGCATGGTGTGAAGCATTGTGGTGACGTCGCGGCCGTAAACCAGAGGAAAAGAAGCAAAGCCGGTGGTTTCCTGCAAATCCGTATTGTAGGCAAATGTTATATACGGGAGGATTTCATCCCAATCATTCTGATACTTGGCGACATACATCGAAACCATATCTGCAATCGTTTCGTTAAGGCGTTCGGTTTACCCGTTAGTCTGCGGGTGGTACGCAGTTGCTGTTCGGTGCGTCGTGCCGCTCAGCAACAGGACCTCTTGGAGCAACTGTGCCGTAAAAGCAGTACCACGATTTGTGGGGACGATAGCGGGAGCACCTTGGCAGAGAACGATGTTCTTGATGAAAAAGTCAGCCACCTCGGAAGCAGTTGCTCGCTGGGTGGCTTGTGTTTGAGTTTGAGTTTGAGTTTATTGAACCACGTGACAAGTACACGAAAATACACTGTATACGTGGTTTGGTTCGAAGGGAAAAAGCTGCATTTCACAGCTTGACTGGCCCCTCCACCCAGAAAAAAATCTAAACTAAAGGTTTCGCAGTATCTGGTCAAGTAGTTGGTGGCAACCACAATCCAGCGGTTACCAGCCATAGACTTCAGAAATGGGCCGAGTAAATCCATCCCGACCTTTTCAAAAGGCGCGTGAGGCGGTCGCAAAGGCTGAAGCAGACCGGCTGGTTATGTCGTTGGATTTTCGCGGCGCTGACAGGCTGTGCATGTCTTGACGTACTGCCGGATGATTTTCGCAAGTTTCCGCCAGTAGTATTTGCCCTCAATCCGCGCCAGAGTACGCGCGAAGCCAAGATGCCCAGCCGATGGCTCGTCGTGACAAGCATGCAAAATATCATCGCTCAGAGCAACGGGAACGGCGAGGAAGTAAACCGTTTTCGTTGGATGAAAGTTGCGCTTGTAGAGTATGTGTTGGCGTAGACCGAAAGGTGACAAATCACGCGCGAAATGACGTGGGGGTTGTGGGTGACGTCCCTCAAGGTATTCGATCAGTGGTTGTAATTCTAAATCTTCGCTTTGCTGGTCAGCCACGTTTAATGATGCGAGAACAGCAAGGCCGCGCTGAAGTTTCATCCTTGTCTTCAGCAGTGACCACGACGGGTGCGCGGGAAGAACAGTCAGCGTCGGTGTGTTTCTGGGCAGACTTGTAAAACATCGTTATATCGAATTCTAGTAACCGAAGGCTCCATCGTTATTTCTCCATCAAGCAATTACGTCCGGTTACTTTAGGCGATGCCCGTAATCGAGTGCTCCCGTGGACGCTCAACAAGCACGAAGATACTACTGCGAGGTGGCAACGTGATGCAATCATCGACTACGCGTAAGACTACGCCACGATGTTCGTTCTCGATGTCGGAATCTGGAGGAACACAGTTAGCAAAACTGACGAACAAATCACGCAGATTAATTATCGCTCCATACTCCTGCTGAAAATCGATGCCCAAAATGACCAGCCGAGAACATTTGGGCAGTGCAAGGAATGACGCTACAAGAGCCAACGCACAAATCTCAAGCCTGGCGGTGCACGTTCCTATAGGTAATACGAGGTGTCCTCCAGCGGTGATTAGTTGAGGGCCATTCCACGTTGTCAGCACCTTGTGTAGACGGGTGGCCAATGAAGCACTCATTACCGAGTAATCAGCTCCCGTGTCGACAAGCTCAGTCACCGGATAACCGTCGACGGAAACGGTAATGGCAGCGGACGTGCTGTTGGCGGTTTCAGAAACGGGCTTTAACGGCACGTCGTAAGGCAGCAGCGGAGGGTATTTGTCGGTTCGCGTGACAGCGCCCTCACCTCCGGAGGTCGCCGTTTTCAGTTTCTCCGGAGTGGGCTTGCGCCACTGACACCAGGGGACCAAAAGGCGGGTCGGGCGTGGTGCGGTGATGCGGACGGATGGGGTGATGATGACCGTGACTGTCGTCGCGGCGGGACAGGAGCGTGATGACTACTTTCCAAGTATTCCGCAATTTCTTGTGGGAGCTTACCATAGCGTGGGCAACGGGCATCTGGGTGGAATCTGCGTAGGCCTATTCGTCGGTAGTAACAGTCGCGGTACATGTGTCCAACTTCGCCACAATGGTAGCACAAGAGACGATTGTCGGGTGCACGCCAGGCAGTGGACTTCCGCGGGCCAGGGCGTAATTCGACCTGAGAAGGCAGGCGATGGGCTGGACTTGGAAAACGTATGGGGGTCCCAGCAGGTGGATGAGTAAAATGTGCCGTTGACGGCGTAGAGACGCGTAGGGCATCCGCGTAGGATAGCGTGGAAGGTTCGACTTGCGATGGCGGTGAGGTGTGAACGAACTGCCTGATTTCGTTACGAACGACGTCCGTAAGAGCAGCGCTACTGGGAGGGGACGCTGCATAAAATTTCCGAAGTTCCTCGCGTACAACTTGCCGTATGAGTTCTGTGAGAACCTCCCTGTTATCACTACCTGGTACAAGCGAGCACGCAGCGGACATGGCCATCTGACGCTCATACTGCGACAACCGCTGCTGAAGCATGCGCTCCATAATTGTGGCCTCACGTATGAACTCCGATATAGTCGTAGGAGGGTTGCGCACACAGGCCCGCGAAAAGTTGCTCCTTTACGCCTCCGAGCGGCATTACAGGCGCACTTTCTTGTCTTCTGGCATGGGGGAGGGGGGGGGGGTCCAGCCCTTGAAACAATCGTGACATCTCTTCGACGAACATGGCGATGCTCCCGTTCGACATTTGAAACCGCGAAGAAAGTGCCTGCTCCGCTCTCTCCGTTCGGGGTTACTGAACGCCTCACGAAGCAGCCGATGAAATTCCTGCCAACTTGTGAATGAAGTTTCGTGGTTCTCGTGCCACACTCTTGCCGCGTCTAAGAGGGAGATATACACATTCTTCAACTTACGGTGATTGTCCAAGTCGTTGATGGCAGCTGCCCGGTCGAAATGATCAAGCTAGTCTTCGACATCCTCACCGGCAACACCATGGAATGGGTTGGGTGTGCGAGGCGTGTTGATGACACCGGGTACGCTAGCGAATGGGTCATGCTCGGTTTGGGTGTCGGATGTGGCAAACATTGTCCTCACGGAACTTGCCAAGGGGCCGTACTGTGGTGGTAGTCCTTGAAGGCGGCGGCTGCTTCGATGGATATCAGCAGACCCTGGTGCACTGGCGGTGGTTGTTTCTGGTTCAGGACCAGCAGGCATAAGACGTTGCAGTACAGTACACAGCACGTCCACCAGTCTGTCGCGAGAGGAAACGATAGACAGGAACTTGAAGTGGACGACTGTTTACTCAGCCACAGTGGACATTCACTTCTTTGTTTTCGTCTTCTGCTACTTACACAGCGCGGCAATATACTAAACTTGGTACCTGTGATGCGGGTTCTTTTTGCTGATTTGTTTTTCTCCCGGGCTGAGCCTCAGAGAGTTTTGTTAATAAGGACAAAGCCGTTCGGTTTCCAAGAAACACACAAAAAGTTTAATTGAAAAGTAAAAAGGCAAAGATTCCTCACAAAACAAAACACTTAATAAACAGTTGACTGGACATGACGAAACACATCTGTAAACACCCAACAAGAACGTTCAAAGTCAGTAACTAAACCTAACGTTCGAAAGGGGCTGAGTGATGGGAGTAGCGCAAGAGTATCGGTGCAGTCTCACCCACAAGTTGGTTTTCGGCGGTGATGAGAAACCGGAACGCCGTGACTCCTGCGTCAATGCGTGGGCTGGACGAGGACGAGGGACCGCTGGCTGCTGGCGACACGTCGAAAAGCCCTACCAAATCGTGATGGTTTCGGCTTGAGGAGCGTGGACACGTCGGAGACGGGAGAACGCAGGCTGGTGGCGACGCGTCCGGGAACTAGGGTCGACCTAGTCAAGCAGCTGGGCGCACAGCTCGGGCCCGGAGCCCGACGGCTGTAGCTCGCCTGCCGGAACCAAAGTCCGCAGGCCCTGGAAAGGAGTTCAGGACCGGATGGCCACGGTCCTTTGGAGCGGGAACCCGACAGCAGGAGGTCCCGGCCGGTGGAAGTCCTTGTAGGCTCGGGTCCGGAACCCAACGGCTCATCTTCAGCGCCCGGTCCGGTGACGACCTTCCGCTTGCACTCCTGCCTCGAATTCCCCTTGCTCTGGTCTGCTCAGGCTCCTGCTTCAGCTCTGGCCCACTTGTCTCGTTCTCATTGGAGATACTGCTGTTTCGTGGTGTCAAGCCATTGGGCCTTGAAATCTCCGTGTTCGCTGCCCATTGGATGTTTTACCTTTTGTTTACTTCACGTCCTGCCACGCATCCTCGTGCTTGACGCTCTTTAACGTCGTCATTCTTGTTTAAGCAGCACCGCACGTGCACTCTGGTATTTCTCCTTTTGTTTTTTTTTTTTTTTGTGACGCGCACTTTTCGAAGGCGCGCACTTTGAACGCGCACCACACATCACATACGCCCCCCTTTTATTCAAGTTTTTTTTTTTTTTTTAGAAAAAAAAAACTGCCGATGAGTGCGCGTTCTGCACTACGTCACAATTAAACCACATATTTGCACCACGCAGTTCAACACATCACCGGGCTACAGTTCGCTACATCGTCCAAATGTCCACACTTAAACTTTAGATTCACCCAATTGCATTTAAAAGTTCTGAAACCCGGAATAAACCTTTTTACTACAAAATCGACTATGGACAAAGCTACTTGTGTCCGCATCTAAAAGTCGAAGTCCAGAAAGAGCTACCGGTTTTCTAACCCTACACTCAGGTTATCGCGTCCCAAACCAGACGCACTGCCCTTCTCGCACGTTTCGAAAGTAACTGTGGCAAACATGCTTTTATGCACTTTCGCTGAAACGCGTGTCTGCGCCCCCGCCGGCCACATGAACGCTTACCGGTCACAGAGGAACAGGGCGCGGTCTCGAGCCGTCGGCATAGAGAAAGAAGAAGACAAGAGCGGACACTCCGCAAAACCTAGCCTCAGGAAGTGCGTCACGACTACGTAACGAACTAGTGCTCCCACCAAACGTCAGAGAGCGCAAGCGCAAAAAAAAACACAGTTATAATCAATGCAACAGAATTGTTTTCACAAATTAATAATTGCACGCCCAAATTTGGTATGTTTTTTATACATAAAAACGATTTATTCGACACACCTTACGCGATTATTTTTCTTCAGCCGTACTGTCATAAACACCATCTACCCAGCGACAAGCCCATGCATGACTGACAGCGAGAAGCTTTCGTCGCTTTCGTCAACGTCGGCTGCGTCGGCGTTTTCAAGCGTGAGATAACAGGTGAGGCACGTTTTCAAGCGAAGCTTGTTGAATGACATGTTGTTGGTCTTGTTGGGTCATTTTTTCAGAAAACGGTTACGCCTGCGCGAAAAAGACACCATGCAACAAACATAGAAAGATGCACACACACACGTTGCGCTTCGTGTGTGCGAGTTTGTTTCTTACGTGGCGTCTCATTCACGCAGTTGTAACCTTTTTCTGAAGCTTGTAAGGACTGGGAGGTTCGCTAAAAAGAAAGTTTGTGGCTCTATGCGGCGGTTAGACGGGAACATTGTGCAACGTATGCAGTATAGCAAAGGCGGCACGGCGTCAAGCCGAGGCGACGCGTGCTGCGTCTGCCACGGACGCGAGCGTCTGTGCGCTGAGCATAGCTGGGCAGCTAGGTCGTAGGCTCGGTGCAAAATATTGAGAAGCGTTTGCTGGGCCTCGCATGCTTCACGACACATTTCCCGAAGGCTCGGAACACGAATAATTCTTGGTGTGCCGGAGGCAAATCTGGACTAGCCAAGTGGCCATCATCTTCGTTTCTTCGCTAGCTTTGTGCCACTAGTGCAAGCTGCCCACAAATTTTTTTGACGTTTCCAATATAATTTTACCGCACAAATTTCAACTACGATTTTTCTTCCCAATGTACTGCTGATACTGCGTACGAACGAAGGTGTTCTAAAGTTTCGAGGCCGCGATACCATTGCATTACAAGGGATAGCGGCCTGGAAACTTCTGAAGATCTTTGTTCGTGGTCTTGACGTATATCTTTGTAATTCAGAGTTTTATGGGTCAGAGATGTATCACTGGTTTTGTATTGTGCATCGATTCGCTAATCATTCAAAGGGGTTTGCTGGTACACTTATGACGTGCACATATCTTTTTCGTAATTTGACAGCGAAGCATCCACTTACTAACATTTTCAGACCGCGCTGACGCCATGCCGTCCGGCGGTCCAAGCTACGGCAGCTACTGCTGTGTATCGTGGTGCTTCAACAATGGCAGAACCCACAAGAAGCCTGGGACGAGTTTCTTCCGCGTACCACGGGACGGCAGGTGTGTTAAAGCTTTTGTATGGTTTGCATGTCTGTAGGCTTACTGTTCGTACTTGCTAAGTGAGGGTAACAATAAAAAATCACTATTCAAGCACTTCCCCTTTCAGCTGATAGTTCATTGCCAATGCAGGATGAAAGCATGGATGCAGTATGCTGGACGCGATGATCTCCTGAGTAAGCCGGCCAACCTATTGTACGCAACGTACAGGGTTTGTAGCGACCATTTTACTGCTCAAAGTTTCATGGACCCTGGGCACACAAGGCTTACAAGAATGGCTGTTCCCAGTGTGCAACCAGCTGCACCATGTAAGTGATTGACTGAAACTCAAATATGTGCAATAGCAGCCACTTGTATTGAATCAGTGGCGACAGTTAACCGTGAAGATCTTTGTAGCCGATGGAGAAACCTCACTACAGAAGTAACACTTGGAAAGTCTTAAATTCTGTGAATTGTGGGCTATTACCTTCCTAACAGCAGCTTTACATTTCTGTCATTTTTTGATGCTTTGGACCTGCGCAACTTGTTTTGAAAGACTTTAAAGGGCTATTTCACGTTATCTTCAAGCCTGAGTGCACATGTACGTATACCTTTCATCAGTGAAAGCTGCCACTGTTGATAATTCCAAAAATCACAAATTACTTGTTTCCTAGTTGGTGCCGTCTCTTTTCTTCCACGTTCGACCAATTTATGCGTTTGAAAGAGCTGTTTAAGTTTCCCCATGCTACAAGCTTTGTAACTTGTACCAACTGCACATATATGCAGGTTCTCTGAGCGTCGCTTCAAGTAGTGACTGTGACATGGCTGCAGAAGCTGCACTGCAAGGTGCGGATGAGCTTCAGTTTGTGTTATTTTAAGCCTCTTACTGACACATTGTCGTAATTTCATCTCTTCAGGACCTGCGGTAGAGGCTTCAAAAAGCGGCTCCCACACATTGAGGTGCCCCGATGAACAGGGTGCGTTCAGTGTCGCGATTTCTTTTTTTTTTACCCAAATTGACTGTTGACCAAACCTCTGCAGGTGGCAGCTCCCTTGTAGCTGGTGAAAGAATTTCTGATGATTTCGTCTTGCCGGAGAAAACCTTAACCAGTCGTTCAGCTGTCACAAAAGGAACTTGTGTGGCCGGTAAGTTGTATGTTCACTTCAACACCAGAGTGGATTGATATAGAGACTTCCGCAGGCCGCTCACAAGATTGTTCCGACAGCACTGTCCGAGGCACTGAACAAGCTTCACAAGACCCTCCAGAAGACATCTCCGCCAACAGCTCCACGCCTGAGTGCCTTAGAGAAAATGGTGACTATGCTTTTATTGCAGCAGTTTTTAATGTGCTATTTTATGTTTAGGACATTCTGAGGAAACTATCCTCAAAAGGACACTACGTGTGCACTTACAAAATGTAAGGGTGGGCTCTCAGTGATTTTCATTTTTTTTGTGCATTGTCAACATTGTGAATGGTTTGTTTTTAGGTAGTGGAATCGAAAACTTTGTACCACAGAAAGTTGTGCACCTTGGGTCTGAAAGAGCGAGGAAAGTGCTCGTATGGGATTAGTTGTTCTTCGCTTTTACATCAATTTTTTTGTTTATTGCAGTGCGTTCCTGTGTGCCAGCGACAATGTCTCCATCAATGAAGTACAAGCAAACCATTAAACATCTGCAAGCCAAAGTAGCAGCACAGCGGAAAACTATCAAAAGACTGCAGAGACAGCCTCACCAAGCACCGTCATCGACATCGAAGGCCCTTGAAGTTATCCGACCGCACGTCACCGAGGAGGTTTTTAAACTTCTTTCTGCACATGTTCGCTTGAGGCCCAAACGCAAGGGCAAGCGGTTCCCCATGTGGTTCAAGAAATTCGCTCTTCACTTAAACTTCCGAGGTCCGCGAGCATACCGATTTCTGGCTCCGTATTTTTCTTTGCCCTCCCAGCGTTCATTAAGGAGGTGGCTAGCTAATGTAAAGATGACTCCAGGCATAATTCCAGGAATCCTTTCTTCCATTGCAACAAATACTCAAGCTTGGAATGAACGGGACCGAGTGTGCGCTTTAGTTTTCGACGAAATAGCACTCAAAAAGAATTTGTACTATGATGCTTCAAGAGACGTTGTCCAGGGTTTTACAGATGATGGCACTCATCGCACTTCAACCATCGCTGATCGAGCACTGGTTTTTCTTCTTGTTGGTGTTTCGAGAAAGTGGGTTCAACCGGTTGCTTTTACTATAGGGCACACATCAACACCATCATCTGTTATGCATAACTTGCTGGTGTCACTCATTTTGGAGCTTAGGAGCATTAATATTGCAGTGAAAGCAGTCATTTGTGACCAGGGCAGTTCAAATGTAAGTCTCGCTAACCAACTAAGAGTGACTGTAGCAAAGCCTTTTTTTGAAGTTAATGGTGAGCGGGTATATTGCATTTTTGATGTTCCGCATTTAATTAAAACAACGCGCAATAATGCCCAAGCACACAAGTTATACATTGGGGATGACATCGTTAACTGGTCGCACATTGTAAGCCTTTACCAATCCTCTTATGAGTTGCGGTTGCGATTGGCTCCAAAGTTGACTGAACGGCACGTTCATCAGAAACCTTTTTCTAATATGAAGGTCAGCAGAGCAACTCAGGTCCTCAGTGCATAAGTTTCGATTGCTATCACGGCAATGGTGTATGCGAAGGTGCTGCCTGCCTCGGCCATCACTACAGCTCAATTTTGTGATCGTATGGACAGGATTTTCGATGCCTTGAACAGCTAGAGTAAAAAAAAGAACTTTGCAAAAGCTGCGGCATGCAATCATGAAAAATGATTCAGAGCTGATTGACTTCCTCCGAGGCCAGCTTCCCTGGATTGCATCATGGCAGTTTGTTGGCAGACGTCAACCACAAACCATCGTAGGTTGGCAAATTACAATTCAGGCAATTTGTCAACTATGGGACGACCTCTCCAAAAATTACAATTTTGAATACCTGTTAACACGCAGGCTTCAACAGGATCCTCTGGAGAACATATTTGGCCACATTAGGCAAAAACAGGGTTGCAACACCAACCCCAATGTAGCACAATTTATTTGTGGCCTGAAGCACATCTGCATAAGAAAACTCTTCAAGCTGTCAGAATACGGAAATGTCGAGGATGATGAATGTGACCTCCTCCAGGAGCAGTTCTCGCCATTCTCCCTCACCAGTGCGTCTCTTGTGGATAATGAGGAGTGTGCACAGCCACAGCCTGACGACTTTCCCGCTCTAGACGATCTCTCTGAACTTGCGACGAACATTCACTCCCATATTATCGATGACTCCGCTGCATATTATGTAGCTGGTTTTCTCATCAAACACTTCCTTCGGAATGCATGTGACGGTTGCAGTTGCCCACAGTTACTGAAAGACCACAGTGAGACGCTTAAGGGTACCCACCAGTATTTCACAATGCTCAAAGCATACCACGTCCCCAGCAAACTTTTTTGGGAATCTCACTGTGCCATCAGAAGCAGCTTTTGCATACGTACAACAACTTGAATCTCACTTTCTTGCCATAATTGAGGCCACTGCACATCACCTGAAAGTGTGCGATGTTTTGTATCACCATCTGTCAAGTGTTGGCGATTTTCATTTCTGCTCTGCTGGGTGTCGCGCTAAGTTTCTGAAAATGTTTTGCCGGGTTCGTTTATGTTGGCATGTGCGTTTTGTGAACCGAAACTTAGACAGGGTTAGGTTCCAGTCTTCAATCTCGGGCATGCAGCTTGACAAGTTCAAAGGTTAGCAATTAGCGGCGGGTTTACACTAAAGTATTCGAGTTGAGCCGAATCCTGCAATAGCTTTGTTATGTTATTACTTCGTTACAGTAGACTTCATTATGGTCTTATATGCTTATATTCAGTTCAACTGGACTAACCACTCCTTCGTTGCATTCATTGTTTTGGTTACCCGCTATGAGGAGTACGAACACTGCGTATTCGCTCGAAGTGATTTGCATAACCTTAAAAAGAATGTTGGGTATCCTGTCTGTATTTTTTGTAGCAAATACGGGCGAACTGTACACTTTACTGTGGGTCGCTTGGTCACTGTGTATGCTTTATCTCTCCAGCTCAAGTAATATATCGATAACAAAACCGCTTGTTGAAATGTCTTCGAGCGGGTAAGGAACACAGTATGAAGTGGGCACGGTTCATGTTATCACGCTTTTCGTATTTTAGCTTCTCATCAACCTCCTCATCTTGCCCATCAAAATTTTCAAAAGAATACCCAAACTTGTAGCGTTTGATGGGGCTGCGGACGCTGCCATTTTATTTTTATATAGCTTGTGAGTGATAACGTACGATGTAGAGCCTTTGTGAAAAATAATGAGCCAAAGTGGTTTCCTTCTGCTATTTATTAGCCCTGTAATACCGCTCTCGTAGCACCAATTAAAGTCCACAATTCTGGATAAAGTGATGACTACAATCTATTTTAGCTCGCAAGCGTCACAGCAACACCCAGACGCAAATCACTTGGGATCTTAAGTTTTTGATGAAGGCGACGCATAACAAAAGCCACAAGACCTGCCAGTGTTGTAGTGAGCAAGCTGCAAAGCCCTACCTTTCTGAGGACAAGCAGGCATCAAGTCTGCTTTTTTTCATTTTGGACTAGCTGTTCTTAAGCACACTGCACCTTTGCCTTTCTGCTATATTGTGTCCTGTGGTTTCTGTGCGCTCTTTTTTTCTATGCATTATTTCGGTTAAGCCCAGGCGTGATTCGCGACTTCATTTCTGTGTATATGTCACTTCTTCCTTCTTCATCAGCATTGTGCGCTGTGTTTTTGCCATAGATCCTTACTTACCCACTGGCCCGGTGTGTCATACTTCACCAGCTTCTCGGCTTCTGCCAACTCTAGCGATGTGTGCGTTGTCAGTGTTCTCTATGTATTTGTTACAATATTTGTTACAATTTATTTGTAAGGCGAGATGCATTTGTCTACCTTTGTCATATTGTGCTTTTTATATTCTCATATTCTACCTTGCCTTTGAATAAAACATTGCGGATGCTCTGTTTCTTTGACTGATATATACATTGATCACTTGTTCCAAAAGAAAAACACAAGCGCGATGAATAAAACCGTAGTGAATTATCATTACCTGCATCTCTTTTTATTATAACTTAATCGAAATAAAAATTACGTCACGACCGATTCGCACGAACCACTGAACAAAACAAAACAGGGAATCGCTAAATCAAAACGACCTACAAAAACTATCCATTTGGGCGATGAATAGTGGTCTGAAATCATGAACTTTCGACATAGCCAAACGTCGGTTATGCAAAGTAATTCAAAATTTGCGCCACTGAAACCGAAACCGGAAGCGCACGCCACTTGCTCTCATCAACCACTAGGTGTGCTAGAGTCGATTGGGCCGCTGGGGTCTACGGGAGTGTCCACTCTTCACCTTTTTTTATTTCTCTATGCCGTCGGCGTCGACACGAAACGCACTGAGACACGAATGTCCAAATGCCACAATCTCTCACACAAATGCTTTCTTTTAGTTCACCATCTAATGAACACAAGCTCGGGGTGCCCTCAGCAAGCCCAAACGCTCCGACAAGCGTGTGAGGTTCCTGGATTCTTGAGAAGGGATGCCGTTGTGCTCGGTCATTATACAGCTCATCTTGAGTGGACTTAATTATAGGTTCAAAACCAATCACGTTCTCAGGTTCAAGACCCTGTCTGGCATTCTCCATACCTACTATCGAGCCCACCTCCGATTCGATACTGTTTATTTTGAAGAGTGCTTCAGCACTCCCATCGTGTTTTCTCGGACAAATAGCAGTTACGCTATCCTGTGAACTAGAATCCCCTCTCTCTCTGAGTGAGATATACGTATGGTCTAGGACCATTGACGTGGTGCCTGCTGCTACCTCTGTCGGTACACAACAATCAGTGGCCACTATATCAGAGCCTTCATGGCATTCGCTGCCATCTTCCCAATGACGTTCTAGCGCTCCTTCCATGGAGCTATTGAGAGGTAGCCCTACCCCTTCCCGAAATGTGCTCGGCCTTTGAGACGTTCTGATACACACCTCATTCTGAATGGAACTTCTTTGTTCCCTGCTATCGAAGCTTTGCTCCACAACATTTTCCACAGCTTCTAGGTCGCCCATATCCAGGCGCTCTTCTTCATAGGTGCTTGGCCTCTCAGAGGTCCCCAAGCAGCTAACGGAAGTAATATGTTCCCAGCCAGAGAAGCTTTCCGTCGCTTCAACAAACTCCTCATGACTCCTGCCTTCTTGGCTGTCCACCTCTCTGCCTTCCTCTATCTGAGCTTCTCGCTCCGAAGTAAGGCTGTCGCGAGGTTCGAGGCCAACCTTGCAGGAATCGACTTCCCTCCAGCAAACGCTGCTATCGGAGCAAACATTCACCGCTTGCTCGACCTTCTGCATCGCCAGCTGCCCCCTTTTCGCCATCGCAAGCTCGAGTCGCCGCTCGAAGTCCACCCTCTCTAATTGGAGCTGCTGCTTCAGTATGCGTGTCTGACGCTCTAGCAACACTTTATTTTCACGCGTTACGCGCTCTAGCTCCTCCTTCTTAGCTCTAAGCACCAATTCAAGCTTTTCCTTCGCCGCCTTTCGTTCTGCAGCCCGTTGCTCACGCTCCCTCTCCATCCGCTCCTCGTACCATACTCTAAACTCCGCTCCCGTCAGTCCCATTTTATCCGCCAACTCAATTAACTCCCACGTGTTCGTCATCGTGTTAACCGCGTCAAAAAATCTACTGGAAAAACAAACGACTTTGTCCTGTCGCGGACGCCAATTTGTGATGCGGGTTCTTTTTGCTGATTTGTTTTTCTCCCGGGCTGAGCCTCAGAGAGTTTTGTTAATAAGGACAAAGCCGTTCGGTTTCCAAGAAACACACAAAAAGTTTAATTGAAAAGTAAAAAGGCAAAGATTCCTCACAAAACAAAACACTTAATAAACAGTTGACTGGACATGACGAAACACATCTGTAAACACCCAACAAGAACGTTCAAAGTCAGTAACTAAACCTAACGTTCGAAAGGGGCTGAGTGATGGGAGTAGCGCAAGAGTATCGGTGCAGTCTCACCCACAAGTTGGTTTTCGGCGGTGATGAGAAACCGGAACGCCGTGACTCCTGCGTCAATGCGTGGGCTGGACGAGGACGAGGGACCGCTGGCTGCTGGCGACACGTCGAAAAGCCCTACCAAATCGTGATGGTTTCGGCTTGAGGAGCGTGGACACGTCGGAGACGGGAGAACGCAGGCTGGTGGCGACGCGTCCGGGAACTAGGGTCGACCTAGTCAAGCAGCTGGGCGCACAGCTCGGGCCCGGAGCCCGACGGCTGTAGCTCGCCTGCCGGAACCAAAGTCCGCAGGCCCTGGAAAGGAGTTCAGGACCGGATGGCCACGGTCCTTTGGAGCGGGAACCCGACAGCAGGAGGTCCCGGCCGGTGGAAGTCCTTGTAGGCTCGGGTCCGGAACCCAACGGCTCATCTTCAGCGCCCGGTCCGGTGACGACCTTCCGCTTGCACTCCTGCCTCGAATTCCCCTTGCTCTGGTCTGCTCAGGCTCCTGCTTCAGCTCTGGCCCACTTGTCTCGTTCTCATTGGAGATACTGCTGTTTCGTGGTGTCAAGCCATTGGGCCTTGAAATCTCCGTGTTCGCTGCCCATTGGATGTTTTACCTTTTGTTTACTTCACGTCCTGCCACGCATCCTCGTGCTTGACGCTCTTTAACGTCGTCATTCTTGTTTAAGCAGCACCGCACGTGCACTCTGGTATTTCTCCTTTTGTTTTTTTTTTTTTTTTTGTGACGCGCACTTTTCGAAGGCGCGCACTTTGAACGCGCACCACACATCACAGTACCACGTGACGTGAATAGATGACGAAGGTAAAAGACCCATCCAAACATGATAGTCATGACACGGAAGTCGTGTACGGCATCGTTTACCTCCACCTCGTAACGTTGTGCTGATTTTAAAGTGACATATCAACCTTCCTCATTCGTGTTTCGCATATCATCGATTCCCACTGTACGTGGGATCTGCCATTTTTTCAAGCCCAAAGAGCGTCCAAAAGCTCAACGGCACGTTCAGCCATGCGACATTGACTGTATTTTGACGTGTTCAGCCACCTCCTAGGTCACGCCTCTGAAGTTGAGTGACGATGAGCAAGCTGCGATGACATCAACAATTTTAGTGCTGTTATTACGGTGTCTGCATGTGGTCCCCTTTGGTGGCAATGCCTAGGTGCCTGGCAATGGCTTAACTTGTTTTGTTTTGCTTGGTTCTTATGTGATTCTTAAAGAGAAAATAAGAGAAAAGTGAGCCCCGTAACTGTCTGCATCAGGGTGCGACATCTTAACACAAGGGGTGGGGGTAAGGTGGGATTGAAAGGATAGGATTAAAAGGTAGAGAGAGAGAGAGAGAGAGAGAGGAAGGAGAGCGAGGGGCTGGGACAGTGACACACGGAAGTAATATAGTAATATAGAGAATATAGGAAGGATGTAAACGGTCGCAGGAGTCCGAGTATGGGGCACCATTCGGCGAGAGTTCTTGTCGGCGTCAGGAGATGGCGTAGGGCGAGCCCAGTCGGCCAGTGCTGCGCACTCGTCGGAGAGGGACTTTGCTTGTCCAGACGCGCGTTTCAGGGGGGCGCTGCGAGCGCTCGATGGTGACAGACGCACTCCACATCGCCTCCGTAGATTTTCTGCTATTTCTGCGGACATCCACCTTGGTACCCCTGAAACTTGGATTTATCGTCACCGCCAAGTTCTCCGCTTCGCCTAGACAACACCTTCGTCCAGGTGGGTCCAGTTTTGACAACTTGAGGGACGTCCTTCACTCCCGGCTACAACACCGCCTCGCTAAGGGCTCTCAGCCCGGCGATGGCGGCCGCTAACGTGGTTACGGGCTATGATCCTACCTCAAGCCAAATGCTGTCCATGGAGATTTCATCCTCCGAAAACACTATGCCATCAGAAGATGAATACCTCGACGACATGGTGAAACTGTGGCAACGCAAGCAAGCGAAATCGAAGTCTGCGTCTCAACAACAACGAGACGCCACGGCGGGCCACCATTCCCCAGCCTTGCAAGGAACGCCGGCGCGCCATCCCTCCGGCGGTGTGCCTACCTCTGCTCCGTCCTCGCAGCCAGCGAAGCAACGCAAGTGGCGTCCGCGTCAAACTCCTCGCCTCTCTCGCGACGACTACATCATAGTGCTGAAACCTGGCGTTCCCTGCGAGCTACGCACATTTGTCCCGGCCGATCGCGCGGGCGACGCCATCCGCAGCTATCTCGGCGACCGGACTACCACGCAAATTCAAGTGTGGCCAATCTGGGAACAGAACATCTTGGTCTGTAGCACCACCATTTTGCCTATGGCACAGCGACTCCTCGGGGACTTTCAGCTGCAAGTGGGGGATCAGCAGCTGCCCGTTCGAGGCCACGCCAAGGCACCAGGGGATACATGCAAAGGCGTCATCAATGTAAACCCTGCTGAAAGCCCGGAAAAGATAAAGTCTGAACTGTATTGGCCTCAAGGTACTATCCTTGCGGTCCGCAAACTCGGAGATTCCGCGGCGGCGGTGGTGACTTTCGAGGGCACGAAGTTACCCCGCTTCCTCTTCTACCACTGCGTGGCGACGTATATCCGCGCCTATAAGAAAACGGTCCCTGTATGCACCAAGTGCGGTACGATCGGTCATCGACCACCTCAGTGCCCTCACGCCGCTCCAACCCAGTGTGCCAAATGTGGAACCCCTGCACCTGCAGGTCTCAATGCCCACGACTGCCACCCCAAGTGCCTCCTCTGCCACGGCGCCCATGAGACTGGGACCAGTGGCTGCACAGCAAAATACCGAAAATATCGGAAACGCAAGCAGCCCTCGACATCTCCTCGAGGGACCACCTCATGTTCGTCACAGCCAGACAGCAGCACAAACCTGCATCATTCGGCTCCACCACTCCACGCCGACTCTCAAGCATTCCCACCGCTCGAAGCACCAGCGGCGGTACCTCAGGTAAGCAGTTGGGCAGGGAAAGCTGCTTCTAAGCCTCTCTCACCCCCTTCTGTCGATCCTCCTTCTCCCGAACTTGCGGCCCTTCGCCAGCAAGTTGCAGCACTTCAAAAGCAAAATTCTCTTTTAACTAAACAACTCGAACTCTTAAATAAGCGACTTCAACCCCAACAACAGTGTACTGCAAGGCCATCCGGTATTGCCTCCTCTGTCCAGGCGGCTACGCCAGCTACGTCCAAGCTTAGTCCTCGCGCTAAGTCCACTCCCATTAAACCGCCGGTTCAAGCAGCCATGTGTACTCCAGCACTCGGAACCGGTGCCACATCTACTCCAGAAGCTCTTGAGGCTCCTGGGGCACCTCAGGTTCTCTTGCCCGCTAACCAAACCCTCCCTAGCGAAGAGCACACCCCGCGCGTAGAGGAACGCCTCACGCGCGTCGAAGCTTCGATTAATCACCTCCTCACAAGCTTCGCGGTCCAATGCATAGTAGTAGAGGTTACCCAGGCTATTCAAGCCTGGGCAATCACCCAGTTTCAACCCAAGGCATCGCGTTCCCGCTCCTGCTCGGTGAGCAGTGAGGGTACAGCTCCACGGCGTCGTCGTAAGGTGGCTACCACCACCCCGCCGTCGGACAATCCGGCCTCCGTGCCCCTCCCTGCCTCTGAGGATTCCGAGCGGGACATGGAGGACCAAATATAAAATTTAGGACAGTCACGATGGCTACCAATCGTACGTCCCGCTCAAACATTGCGTCTAAATTCGAGATCATACAGTGGAACCCTGGAGGCTTCGGGAACAGGCGAAAGCGTTCACATCTTTCCCTTTTCCTCAGCTCACTTGGCCCTCAGCCGGCCGTCTTGGCGCTCCAAGAATCTGGCCCTGCTCCATCCCTTTCTGGATACTGCTCCTATGTAGGCGGCACCACCACATGCCTCCTCGTGCATAAAGCTTACACGGCGATACAGATCGACCTCGATCTGGATCTTCCTTACGACTACTGCATGATATCAGTGCTGTCTCAGCGGAGGGGCCAACCATCAATACATATCTTAAACGTGTACTGTCCCCCTCGCCTTGCGAGGGCTTCGTTTGCGCATCTCTTCCATCGGGCACTGCGTATAGCGGCCCGACAACCACTGGTGATTGTCGGGGACTTTAATGCCCCCAGCCCTCACTGGGGTTACCACTACGAGAAGGCCCGGGGCAGAGAGCTTAAGGAGCTCATTTCCTCGCTGAGCCTGACGCTTCTCACCGATCCGGCACAACCCACACGTTCCGGCAACTCGGTCACGCGAGACACATGCCCCGACCTCTCCCTCACCCGTCACATCCGCGATGCTACATGGGAAAATTTAGGCGAAAACCTAGGCAGCGATCACTTTTTACCCCGCATTTCGTTCACACCGCGGCAGAAAATGCGCCAACACTGGGGCCAAGCCCGTCTCACCGATTGGACTCAGTTCAGAATGCAACCATTCCCCGCCGGCCTCTCCTCGACCGAATATGCAGCGTGGGCATCATACGCTCTTCATATGAAACAAGCGAACACTCGCACCCTTGCAACCTCTAATTTGACTCCTGCGATCGATCCACACCTCCTACATCTTTGGCATGCTCGCCGCGGGCTCATAAGGCGCTGGAAACGCAACAAACTTAATCGGAAACTTCGCGCTCGCATTGAGGCGCTCACTGCAGAGGCGGCCGCATACTCCGCACAACTTTCCGATGCTAACTGGGCAGACACCTGTTCGAAGGCTGCAAACCAGATGAGCTCTAAGAGTGCGTGGCGACTCTTTAGAAGCCTTCTCGATCCCTCCACCACCAGGGGAGAAACGCAACGCCAGCTCCACCGTGTTCTGCATGCATTTCAGGGCACTACGGATGAACTCGCGCGAGAACTTTGTGACCGCTACATCTGCCGCACAATTGATCCCGCAGGCCCAGCATATACGTATTCCGGCACCCCTAACACCGACGTCGACGCCCCATACACGCTTTCTGATTTACGATTTGCACTCACGAAAATGCGACGGGGCACGGCCCCTGGACGCGACGGAATCACAGTATCGCTCCTGGCAAATCTTTCCGACCAAGCACACCTCTCACTACTCCAGCTTATAAATTCGATATGGGACGGTTCTCCGCTTCCAACGGAATGGACCACATCGGTCGTGACATTCATTCCCAAATCGGCAAAGTCCATTAGTATTGAGGCACTGAGACCCATCTCACTTACGTCTTGCGCAGGCAAACTCATGGAAACCATGGTTCGCGAACGCCTTTCAGCCTACTTGGAGGCCAGGAGCACCTTTGCCGACACGATGTTTGGCTTTCGCCCGCATCTGTCGGCGCAGGACGTCCTGCTCCAGCTTCAACACGATATCATAGAGCCGACTACTATGCGCCATAACGATAAAGCCGTGCTCGCTCTCGATCTCCGCGGGGCTTTCGACAACGTCAAACACAGCACTATACTCACTAACCTGTCTACCACAAACTGCGGGCAGAAGACTTTCAACTACATTCGCGCCTTTCTATCACATCGCACCGCCTTCATTCGCCTTAATTCTACCGAACACGGCCCGTACTTATTAGGCACGCGGGGTACACCTCAAGGGGCAGTCCTGTCTCCTCTGCTTTTTAACCTGGCGATGATGAACCTCCCCTCTCTTCTAAGCGAGGTCGAGGGAATACAACACGCACTATATGCGGACGATATCACAATCTGGACAAACACCGGCTCCTTAGCGCAAATCGAAGAACGCCTGCAAAACGCTGCCCTTCTGGTGGACACCTACGCTGGTTCATGCGGCCTGGAGTGCTCTCCAGCTAAATCGGCTCTTCTTTCAGTCTCTCCGCTACCGCCGCCTCAAATTTTTCTTCCGTCCGGGCCCGTCCCGGCAGTGCAAAATATTCGAGTTCTTGGCCTTCACCTCACATCGTCCTTGGATCCAAAGGGCACAATAGCAGGCCTCAGACGCACCAGCGAACAGGTGAGCCGCATGATACGGCGAGTTTCTACTAAGCGCGGCGGCCTCCGCGGGTCTCAGTCCCTCCGATTGGCCCACGCGTTTGTGACCAGTCGCGTCCTCTACGCCTTGCCTTACCTTCGCCTGCGTCGTCGACACGAGCACCAGCTGGACGTCCTTCTTCGTTCAGTATACAAACGCGCTCTGGACCTACCTATTGCAACTTCCAACAGCCGATTCACGGCTCTGGGGGTACACAACACCTTTGCAGAGATGCGCGAAGCTCATCGCGTTAACCAAATCAATCGACTGTCGCAGACGCCTTCAGGGCGCCGTCTTCTACACAGACTTGGCCTTAACCCGATATCCGACCAAGACCCTCTGCAGCCGGTACCAGAGCTCTGGCGTCAAAAGCTATGGGTGGAACCTCTACCCCGTAATATGAACCCTGACCTCAATCCTGGCCGTAGACTAGCACGCGCTGCGGCCCTTCATACGCGACACTCCGATCGTCCTGGTGTTTTCTACGTGGACGTCTCGGGTCCCTCCCCCTCGGGTCACTTCACGGCTGCCGTGATTACAGAGGGCAAACACGTAGATGGCCTCTCCTTTCGAGCAGACACAGTAACGCACGCTGAAGAGGTTGCCATAGCTTTGGCCGCCTCTCACCCTGCCTCACGCACCATCCTGACGGACTCGCGCTCGGCCTGTTCTCAGTACCTTCAGGGTTCCATTGCTCCGCTGGCGGCTAGCCTACTACAGGCAGCCTCTTGGCGCTTTAACCCTCATCCCATTCGTATAGTGTGGACCCCAGGCCACTCGGGCCTGCCCGGCAACGAGGCGGCAAATGCCGCTGCCCGCGCTTCTCATGTCCGGGCCGTTGCCCCTCCATGTCCCGAGACGGAATCTGGCAATACCAACCTGACGCGCTTTCGCGAAATTTTGGCTTATTACCGGGCTTCGCGCCGCCTCTACCCGGACCCCGCACGCGGTTTGGAGAAAGCGGACGAACGACTGCTACGCCGCCTGCAGACGAACACCTTTATCAGTCCGGCGGTCGCCAGGCACTTTTTGCCGGAAATCAATGGCACCTGCTCGACCTGTCATATGCTCGCCGACACATATCACGTCGTAGCATCGTGCCCAGTTAATCCCGTCCCTTTCTCATCCCCTTTTCCTATCCCAACTAGAGAGGCTTGGGAGGAGCACCTGCTCGGCTGCTCTACCTTGGCTGCACAACGCTCCTTGGTGGAGCGCGCACGGGCAGCTTCCAGCTCCACTGGCGTCCCGGAATAGGGTCTTGCCACCCTAGCACGCCGATGGGCGACGTCAGCACTCTCTAGTAAACTTTTTCTGAAATAAATGTTTTTTTACCACATATATCGTCGGAGACCGCGGGGGCACAACCGGTCGGCACAAAATCCAGAGAGCGAGTGATTTCGCTTGGTTCGTGCTGCACGCTCGCATGAATACTTCGTTTCCTTGTGCCGCTTCGGGTGATTTGTCGTGGAGTCATGAGTGCGCGTTTGATCATTCCCAGCTACGGTCATCGTGAACAAGTAACACGCACGCAGCGTTCATATGTCATGCTAGTCGGCGTGTGTCTCCAGCTGCCCGTTCACTACTCGGTCCGGTGATCAATGTGAGAACATGACTACATGCCACAGTCAAGGTGCCAATACATTTCGACGTGACGTGGTGTGCGTGCTCGCCGGCGTTCATTTCGACGCATCACGCCGGCGTTGCGACCACAGGCGCCGGTCCTGCCATAAACTCGCAGGCGCGCACCACGCTGCATTGCTTTGACGCATGCGCGTTTCAGCGCGTCCGGCATCCCTCCGTCACCAAAAGAGGGAGACGCAGTGTTGTCTGGGTAATGCATCGGCGCGAAATGCAGCATGTCGCATTCAGCACCGGTTGCCGTCGGGGCGCGCCGACGGACGCTGGTCGTGACGGTTGCGCTTCGCGTCAGACTGTAGAGTGCTCGCGTTTTGCTAACGTAGCGTCGCCGTGCCCAGCGTGCGGGCGCGTAAACGTTACATTGGAGTATATTGGGCCCTTCATGATGTGCTCGTGGCTGTTTTGCTAGCTCCGCATATATCAAATTTGGTGTTACGTGACGTCAATGGATGACGAAAGTATATGACTGTTGAAAACATGATAATCCTGACAGGCTTGTCATGTAAGAACCTGACAACATACCACGCTCATAGCGTGCTCGCGGCCGTTTTGCTAGCTCCACATAAACTAAATTTGGTATCACGTGATGTGAATAGATGACGAAGGTAAACGACACATCCAAACATGATAATCATGACACGTAAGTCATGTACGGAATAATTTACCTCCACTTTGTAACGTTGTGCTGATTTTAAAATGACATATGGACCCTTCTCATTCGTGCTTCGCATATCATTTATTCCCTCTGTACGTGGGATCGGCCAATTTTTATTTTCATTTTTAGCTCCCGCAATAACAGGCAAAGTATCATATCGCTCGAGTATAGAGAGATGGGGAGCCCGCGCCTTCTCTGTATGTTTCTACAGAAGAGCTTCGTTGAGAAAACACACTGCACGTTTCCGCTGCTATGACGATCGACGCACCTGCGAGGAGGAAAGCGTCGTTGTCTGAGCTTCAAGGTCAAACGCATGTTCAGTACTAAGCCATCGCCTTCTGATTGATTGATTGATTTGTGGGGTTTAACGTCCCAAAACCACCATATGATTATGAGAGACGCCGTAGTGGAGGGCTCCGGAAATTTTGACCACCTGGGGTTCTTTAACGTGCACCCAAATCTGAAGCCATCGCCTTCTGGGTTCTCGGGCTGTCACAATAAACCATAACGGTAAGAGTATGTTACACAGCCCGGCGTTTTCCGTGATACATTTGCAGACTTCACTTCCCAAGTTATTTGTGGACAATTGTAAACATCATACGTCGCAAGCGCTAAAATGCTATGAAAAACACTGAAAAGTCATGAATACACTTGTGCGCAGTCAATTTAGAAAGTTGATGAGTAACAAAGCTGAACCGATTGTAACAGCTAATGTCAGAGAATTAGTGGTATGCGTATGTGCATCGTATAGCATTGTCAAATCACGCTTCCTCAATCCAAGAGCATATGCGAAGCGCATCATTTTCGTAGAGGTATTTTACTGGTGTGTGGAATGAGAAAACCAGAGTATTTCTCACATTAAGTATTAGTGGATGGGTAGTCTGTTTGATCAGCCCCCATTTTTAAGAAAAGGAACACGCGAAAGCGTGATCTTTTCTTTAAAAATAAAGCATCGAACCGCGGATGTTTCGTGGCGCAGTATAGTAAAAAAGTAAAACAAAAGAATAAAGCAGTGGCTTTCTGTTTGTTCTCTGAAGACATTCCAGCAGTTTCCCTTCTTTTTCACCACTATGGCAGACGAAACTGTGACAGAAAAAATCTTTATTGGGGGCAATCGGTTTGCTCTGGAATGTCTAAACACGAGATATATATTGAAAAGAAGGAGTAAATGAAGCACTCGTGGCAGGAGTGTAGGCAGTAAACGGGAAGACACTACTATAATTATAGCATTTTTACATTTAGCCAATTTTCTGCGCCCCGTGTGCGGTACGTTGCTATCTGTTCCGTGCTGGCGTTCTACTTTCATGAAACTGACGGCTTTACAGTGTATGGCATGGTCAAGAAGCCGTGTGAACTCTTTTTGTTTTATTTACTGATGTGAATGGCAGTTTTTATCAGAGAAAAAAGCTTGGATGAGGCTTCGGCTTAGCCTTCGGGCGTAGAGCGCGATAGCGTATAATTGAGCCCCAGTAAGCATTATTAGGTTTTCAGCTGCAAGCTTGGCTTTGATTTTCAGTGCTTGCCGCAACATACACGCGTGGGAATGAACGTTTGTGCAAGTAACGTTGCCCGTTTGAAACTGTCCTAGACAGCATACAGCAAGTTCAGTTGTACAGTGTCCCCTACGCCATGATTCTTTTAAAAATCAGCGCGAAGGGGCCTAAGGCAGCATGTGAACCAATGCCATGGCTGACTTAGTTGGCGCTTTCGCTGGTGCCTATGATCAAATAGGTGGGAGCGCTTTGCAATATTGGGACATTAAAGCACCCACTTATTTCGCAAATCACGTGTTTAACGCGTGTAGTGATTCAACGCTGCTGTCATGAAGTATTACGGGTAGAATCCCACTTGTCTAAATATAGCCGCGGAGCTCATGGCTGCCGGTAGAGTTGTTGGTCGCACCTTCTACTTAACGTTAGCCATACAGGCTCCCGTTCATGCCTAAATTATAGCATAGGGGCCTAGCATGCGGTATGATCATATTTGCTATCACTACCACGTTGGTCTTTCCATATTTCTGCGAAAATCGGCATCTGCAGTGGGTGTATGGGTGCTCAATTGAAGCATGATTTCGTCTGCACAGGCGTTAACTGAGAGACCACTGCATCACATCCGTATGGATTTTTTTTTTACTCCGGAGCATTTCCGAGGAATGGGATGCCCTGTGATACCACACTTGCTTGTCATGCAGACGACCTTGATTAGATTCTCACTCCCACCGAAGGTTTCATTGATATGTGGGGTTCATCGTCTCAAAACTACCATATGTTTATGAGAGACGCCGTAGAAGAGGGCTCCGAAAATTTTGACCACCTGGGGTTCTTTAACATGCACCCAAACCTGACTACACGGGCCTACAACATTACCGCTTCCATCAGAAATGCAGCCGCTGCAGCAGGGATTCGATCCCACGACCTGCGTGTCAGCAGCCGAGTACCCACTAGACAACCGTGGCGAGGCCCAAGCGAATGTTTGTAATAATTATTTTATGTGCATCTTTCTCGATTTTTCCGTCACGGGCAACGCAGATTTTTCCGTCACAACCAGTAACACTGAAACAGATGCCGACACCATAATTTTTCTGAAACAACCTGTTTAACGATATGAGCAGCCTTTCATCATTACATTTCATTCGCTCACGAAATGCCGACACACGTTGTTGCATTCAGCATGACAAACGAGGCAGACGACAAATGCCATCAACTTACATTTGCCTGGAGTAAAAAGTTTCGTCGATGTGAGGGGCTTCCGCGTCTTTTTCATCCTGCACAAACAGAGGTCGAGAAGTGCGTCAGAAAGTGCACGAAATAATTTTGAAGAAGACGCTACACCAAATTTTCACTGCGATCTGAATCACAAAAACAAAATGAAGGCTGGTGACTTGAACTCTAGCATCACGTCTTCTAAGTTAGTAATTTCGTCCTACATGTATTTAGCACTAGTAGGCATGTCACAGTTATGAAAAGCATATATACGCCGTCACCGCTGCCTGCCAGCCCGGATATATATGAAACGTGACATCGCATTTCATAGCTTTAAAAATACCGCTTCTACTGGTCGAGCTCAAGCGTCTTGGCATGCGGCGCTCCATAATGTCCACAATACCTTCATGAAACTACACGCAATGCACAAAAAAGCTACGCTTTCATTTTCATCTTACTGAAGGACATCTTGCAATAGGTATACACTAAGTGTGACTTACGAGCATGAAAAAACAATAATGCACGAAGGTAGGTGAAGTGCAACTTGATCCTCGTGAGATAGCATCTGATCACTATATACAACTTGCACAGTCACGTGCGAGCTGCCCAACGCGGGCTTATGAACCACCAAAAACTTATCGGTCTACCGCTGCAACGTTGCCGGCAAGTCGCTGCCACATCTGATTTCGTTCCCTCAGACCATGACCGAAGGCAGCATGGTCGCCGCACGCAAATGTTTTTTTTTTCACACCACAACAACTCTCGTGTCACGTCAGTGATGATGATTGAGCATATGTACCGAGGATTCACGGTTTACCGGATTTAACCTCTGAAGCAAGCTCCTTCATCATCATTCACTTCGTGTATATCTCGGAATTTTTTTTTCTTTTAAACACCACATTTTTTGAGCCGGGTTCTACCATGGCTCCGCTGACGTATTTCTGTCAAGGATATAACGCTGCAAAATATTGTCATGGGGGTGAGAGAACGAATGAAATAAATATATTTACAAAATATACAGGGAGAGTCAGAGGCAGCTGCAGCCAAGATGGAAGAACAGCAGCAACAACACGAGCACGGTCGCTTTCATCGTCTTCGTCGTCTATGATGCTCTTTCGTTGCCGATGTCATGTAACATATAACCCCCCGCTGCTGGCAGCGCCGTCTCGGTGCCTAAAGGAGAGTAGGATCATATGCGGATATGTACGGTTTGAGGCGGCTCACGTGGACGACGTCAGTAGTGGGTGCGGACAACGATGACTGACTGTCCAACGGAGCAATCTCGTATGTGACATCGGTAAGCCGGCGTAAAACCTTGTAAGGCCCCGAGTAGCGAGACAGGAGCTTCGAAGAGAGGCCAACGTGGCGGCATGGTGTCCAGAGGAAAACCATTGAACCTGGAGAGTAGGAAACTACTCTGTGATGGCTATCGTAGCGGGTCTTCTGAGAGAGCTGCGAGCCAAGAAGACGTTCCCGTGCGATTTGGCGGGCCACTTGAGCCCGAGCAGTGGCATCCCGGGCGTACTCTGTAACCATTTGCGTAGTTGATGGGAGAATAGTCTCGAAGGGTAACGCTGGATGGCGGCCGAACAATAAATAGAAGGGGGAGAAGTCAGCGGTGTCGTGGCGTGACGAATTGTACGCGAATGTCACATAAGGCAAAGTACTATCCCAATCAAGGTGATTCTTGGAAACGTACATGGAGAGCATGTACACAGGGGCTCACATATCAATGATGAATTCAGAACTTCGTTGCCGCCTTAGGAAAGTCTTAACGCCACCCACAGTGCCACTCATCCAGGTCGCCGACGGCGGCACGTTTCCTGTGCTTGGAATGTGCTCCGCGCGTACACTTGAGATGCCAGCCCCATCCGACGACGTCCTTATCGCGTGTCTAATGCTGAGCGACAAGTTATCCAGCACGAAGTTGAAGAAATGCTCACAAAAGACGTCATCGAACCTTCCTGCAGTCCATGGGCATCACCAATCGTGCTAGTCAAGAAGAAGGATGGCAGCTGGCGCTTCTGCGTAGACTACCGTCATTTAAACAAAGTAACACGTAAGGACGTGTATCCACTGCCGCGGATTGACGATGCTCTCGACTGCCTACATGGGTCTGCCTACTTTTCATCTATCAACTTGCGATCAGGATACTGGCAGATTTCTGTCGATCATCGAGACCGTGAGAAAACCGCATTCATCACACCGGATGGACTTTTCCAGTTCAAGGTTATGCCATTCAGATTGTGTAATGTGCCAGCTACCTTTGAAAATATGATGGACTCTCTCCTACGTGGATACAAATGGACCACGTGCCTGTGCTATCTCAATGACGTCATCGTATTTTCACCTACATTCGAAAGCCACCTTAGCCGCCTAACGGCTGTTCTTGCGGTTTTTCGGAAAGCAGGACTTCAGCTCAACTCTTCCAAATGTCGCTTTGGCCGTTGGGAAATCACTGTACTGGGCCACCTTGTCAGTGCCCGAGGCGTGCAACCTGATCCTGACAAAATTCGAGTTGTCAAAGATTTTCCCATACCACGTTCCGCAAAAGATGTGCGGAGTTTTATCGGCCTTTGTTCTTACTTTCGACGTTTCGTGAAGAATTTTGCTAGCATTGCCCTACCACTTACAGAGCTACTGAAGAAGGACATGCCTTTTTATTGGTGTACTGACCAAGCAACTTCCTTCAGCACCCTTACAACATTACTTTCTGCCCCACCCATCTTGGCTCATTTCGACCCGTCAGCCCATACTGAAGTTCGTACCGATGCCAGCGGACATGGAATTGGTGCTGTTCTCGCCCAGCGGCAACGAGGACAGGATCGCGTCATTGCTTATGCCAGTCGCCTCCTTTCTCCTTCGGAAAGCAAGTTTTCCATAACAGAGCGTGAGTGCCTCGCACTAGTCTGGGCAGTTGGCGAATTTCGACCATACTTGTATGGCGGCACTTTTTCGGTAATTACAGATCACCATGCCTTGTGCTGGCTGTCGTCCCCTAAAGATCCAACAAAACGACTAGGCCGTTGGGCCTTGAAACTACAAGCATACAGCTTCGACGTGACATACAAATCTGGCCGAATGCACCAGGATGCCGACTGTCTATCCCGTTACCCCGCACCTCCACCAAATGTCACGGGGGTGAGAGAATGAATGAAATAAATATATTTACAAAATATACAGGGAGAGTCAGAGGCAGCTGCAGCCAAGATAGAAGAACAGCAGCAACAACAACACGACCACGGTCGCTTTCATCGTCTTCGTCGTCTATGATGCTCTTTCGTTGCCGATGTCGTGTAACAATATATACTAACAGATTGCAAGAAAAAAACGAGGATAACTTCCGTTGTGGGGTGTATAACTAGTGACCTCACCCTCAGCAGCGCGTCACGCTATTCACTATATAGGCCAAAGCTTGTACGCTACTCGATATGTTAACGACAAGCCGTTTATACCGTTATGGCGGTACTCAGAGCTCACAACGTCTTTTTGTCATCGATAGCGAGATGGAGTGAGGAAGTTTTGCAGTTTGCTTTGCAGTTTGCTTTGAAGTTTGCTTGAAAAATATTTTTGAACCTACAGTGGCTAAAGTGAGCAAGAAGGTCACTTCTCTCGCTACCACGGCTGCGTTTATGAAAGAAGTATGCTGCACACGCACGAAAACTTACGACAGTTGTTCATGTTCAATCTGTACATACCCGGTGGTTCATTTCGTGCGTGTTTATGTTTGGACAGCTTGCTTTAAGTGTCGAGTTGTGACAACAATTGTTTGTCCGTACTCGTCCTGTGTATTTATGTCTTTCGTGCCTGCTTGAGGTGCGCGCAGCAAGTTTCAAGACACTTGCCGTTCTTCGCGCGACATTGCGATTTGTTGCTATAGCATTCATTGCTACACCCTTGTGTCGAAACAGTGCACCATAAATGCTGAACTGCGTCTGTGGAATTAAGTTTCGCTATCGGATTATACCAATTTCTGAAAAAAAACATGTCACATTTTTTTTTATTTTGTGGAAAGCATAAAAAAATGGCACACATGAAACTTTCCTTATCGCAAATAATGCAAGCGTGTTTCAGAAAAGTTTCACCAACTTTGGAAATCCCTGAAATCAATATTTTTGAATTTATTGAGACAGTCATAATTAACCAATTAAACATATATAGAACAAAAATTTTTGGTAGTGTGCAAGGTGTCCGTCAGCAAACAATTTTATTGACGTGCCTCTCTCTGATATTGCATCGTTTACTATTTGGCACCAGTTAGCTGAAACGCGTATATATATATATATATATATATATATATATATATATATATATATATATATATATATATATATATATATATATATATATATATATATATATATATATATATATATATATATATATATATATATATCATTCCTTCATTTATTTATTAATACTGTCAGCAGCAATGTACGTACAGAAAAAAAAAGGCTTGAAAGAAATATTACGCAATTGTGGTTTGTCGCCGAGAATGATCTCCAGCACCATCATAACCATAATTCGCCAAACATTGATAGTTTCATTTCATAAAAATAGGCCTAACTCTTCAGTAGTATAGCTCACAAGTAAGACTGCAAGCCTTCTGGAGCCGTTTACCATACCTTCATGCACTTCAAAAATGAAAAGAATTCCAATGCTAATAACTTTCCATCGGCGCAAAGAAAAAACCAACTTGGGGAGTACGGTGAGCGCTCGAGTCATAGAGTTTCTTAGTATACACTAGAGGGAACTCTGGCACTAGTGTCTATGGGAGCTGCAACGCACTGTGCTTTAGCGAGCATGGGAATGACGGGTAGTACACACATTTGTCTAATATTCGTACTTCTGGCCTGCTTCTGGCTCCATGCGTGTTCGTGTGGCTTAGAGCTGTTTCTTCACGAAAACAAAAATTAGCAAATGTTCACCATTTGCGCTTCACAACCTTATTTTTTTAGGCTTATCATTTTGAATCAAGTCACTAAGTTCAAATAGAATTGGAAAACCCGGTACGAAAAGACCCGTCATCTTGTTCTTCCAAGATTTCAACGAAAAATCTGATGTACTAAAGAATGCAAAAAAACTCAAGGGATCTAAAATAATTGTTCAAAACGACTATTCCAAGCAAACCTTAAAAAAAGAAAACTGCTTTTGGACAGTGCAAAAGATGAAAAATCCCAAGGGAAAAACGTTTATCTAGTTCACGATAAACTGCATGTTGACAAAGAAGTTTTTGTTTGGAACGAAACGGCGAACTAACGTAGAAAAATCACTCAAAAGAAACGGCATACGCATACAGTGAACGCAGAAGGTGTTCTGAGCAATGCTCATGAAGGTAGTGATAATGGAAGCGCATGACACATGAACAACCAACGTGTAGGACTACTAAATATAAACGCTCGTAGTATTACAAACAAAACTGAGCATCTTGAAGCTATACCTCTGGCACATGACCCTCACCTAGTTGTCCTTACCGAGACGTGGCTTCATACTTTCGTCAGTGATGATGATGTGGTGCCGCCGGGTTTCAAAATTTTCCGTAAGGACAGGGCAACTATGGGGGGGGGGGGGGGGTGGCAGTTATTCTGAAAGACTGCATAAAAGCTACGTTGCTATCTGATGTGCCCGATCTCGAGTGCTTGTGTTTAAATGTGACAATTGGCTGCCAGAATTTCGTGTTGTACGCAGCCTACCGGGCTCCTGATGCAACAAGCGATTATCTGACAAAACTGCATGCGCACATGCTACAATTCAACGAGAGAAAAGTAATATTGGCAGGAGACTTCAATCTTCCAGGTATTGACTGGGAAAGATTAGAAGCAGGCTCTGACTCTGTCAATATTTCTTGCATGTTTCATATTATGATTGACCACAATCTTGTGCAAGTTGCGGTTGAACCCACGCGTGTTACAGAGTATACATCTTCATTGCTTGATTTGGTATTTTTACACCGATCAATTGCTCAGTGCGACGTGACCCTAATCCCGGGCATATCGGACCACAGTTTGATTAGTGTTTCGTTCCCCTTTAATATAAACCGTTCTGGGGATGTGAATACCACAAAAGCTGTTAAAAACTTTGCGCACGCTCAAGATTCGCGTATTTGTGAGTTTTTGGATGATCACGTGGCTGAGTTTTGTGGTGACAATGTGGAACACCTTTCGGAGAAATTCAAGAACATCTGTACGTTTTGTTTAGTTAAATTCATTCCCAATAAGCTAAAAAAAACGCACTAAGTTCACTCCGTGGGTCACGAGACCTATACTGCATCTAAAACGAAAGGCTGAACGTCTCAGGAAAAAGAGGGCAGCTTCCCAGCGCCTAGATGAAGTCCGGTCTGCTTTACACGAAGCGATTCAACGCGAGAAAAGCTTTTATTTCAATACCACACTGGCTAATTTTATTAAAGATGACCCGCAGAAGTTTTGGGCCTTCATTAGCAATCGCAAAAAGAACGTAGAACAAATTTCTGTGAACGGTTCTCTGATATCGGATGCGAAAGCGATTGCTGATCATTTTAACTCTTTTTTTATAGTGTTTTCTGTCAGTCTTCTCAGCCTGCGGCTTTTGTACATGATTCCGCAGATACTCCACCAGGAAATTTAATTTCATATGAAGGAGTTTTAAACATGGTTCTTCGAATAAAAGTAAAATCCTCCGGTGGGCCAGAAGGAATACCGAACGAATTTTTTCGACGGTATGCCGAGCCCTTGTCCAAATACCTTGTTACAATTTTTGAAGCTTCAATCCGTACTGCAACGTTACCTAAAGAATTGAAATGGCTCGTGTCAAGCTAATTCCAAAAAAGGGAGACCCTCTTCTTGTCTTCAATTATCGGCCAATTTCGATTATATCGTCTTGTAGCAAAATGTTAGAACACATTGTCACAACATTCATATCAAAAGACCTAGATGAGCATAACTTTTTATCTCCGTATCAGCATGGTTTTCGAAAGGGCTTGTCGACAGCAACTCAGTTATGTACAGTCATTCACTCTCTTGCATCTGTGATTGATAAGGGCGGCCAAGTAGACGTCATATTCCTAGATTTCTGCAAAGCTTTCGACTGCATCCCCCATGATAAACTTATGGTTAAATTACAGCTTATTGGACTTCCAAATTTTCTATTAGCCTGGATTTGGTACTACCTGTCTGATCGCTCCCAGTTTGTGTGCATTAATAATCAGAACTCAATTCTTCTGCCGGTTACTTCAGGTGTCCCACAGGGCAATGTACTTGGTCCCCTACTATTTTTTATACACTGTAATGATGTAGTAAATTGTGTAAACCCACCTGTTAACGTTCGACTTTTTGCAGATGATTGTATTCTGTTTAACTCGATAACTAGTTCTAATGACCAAGCAGCTCTCCAGTCCACTCTAAACAATATATTGTTGCGCATGCCTGGGAAGAAAACGAAGATGGGTAAACAGGCTGGCTGCCCGAAGCTGGAGGAAGAAGGAAGACGACGACACTGCGATCTTCAACCTGTTGGTGGCTCCGGCGCTTCTCTTCACGACCAAAATAAACGGCCCCCTTCAGCCGTATACGTCCTGGTCCTCCTTGTGCGTAACAGATTGGTGGAGGTGCCGGGGTAAGACAAATCCAACGACGGGAGCTTCACTTCCAGGACTTCGCCGCAGCCGCCGCCTTGCCGGACTCCCGCCTGCGCTGATCGTAATGGCCCAAGATCAGCCATCTAACGCTTCAAGGCCAACTCCAATGGGTTCCGCGCCCTACTACCGAGCCCCACCAACCTTCGGAGGAAAATCGGGAGAAGATGTCGACGCGTGGCTCGTCCAGTACAAGCGAGTCAGCAAGTCCAACGGCTGGGATGCCGTCGCTCAGCTCAGCAATGTGGTCTTCTGCCTTACGGATACTGCGCTTGTGTGGTACGACAACCACGAGGACACACTGACGACGTGTGACGTTTTTGTTGCGGGGCTGAATGCGTGTTTCGGCGACTCGAGCATCAAAAGAAAGCGGGCTGAGCAGACATTGTCTCAACGCGCGCAGCTACCAGGTGAGACATGTACCACGTATATAGAGGATGTGCTGAAGCTCTGCAAGGTGGTCAATGATCAGATGTCAGAAGAAGACAAAGTAGGGCATTTGCTGAAAGGCATAGCCGAAGATGTCTATAACTTTCTCATCGGAAAAGAGTATCTGAGCTCGGTGTCCGACGTGATTCGGCATTGCCGAACTTTCGAACAGCTGAAAATGCGCAGGATTGCTCCAAAGTTCGGCCGGCTCACAAATGTTACAACGGTTGCCAGCATCGACACGAGCTCCTGCCCAGACCTGTGCTCGACGATTTATCAGATTGTTCGCGAAGAACTTTTTCGCTATAGACAACAGACACACTCAGCAGTTGATCACCATTCTATAAACGACCAACATTCGGTATATGTGCCACGTGAGGCTGTGCCTGCGCCGCCGCCTTCTACGAACCCTTGGCAATCGATGGTCAGTGCAGCAGCTGTTGAGTACAGCGCACCCCCACAACAAAGGAGAGCACCACGCTTGCCAGCTCCTCGCCATGACCGGCGTCCTCAGCGTCCAACTTCTTCGCGATGCCCGGTCTATCCTTCTGATATACGGGACGAACCAAACCACTACGCCAGGGAAGACGATGCTCGATTCATTGACGAACAAACAGAATTTCGACCTCTCATGGTTTGCTACTCCTGTGGTGTACCAGGACATATTTCGCGATTTTGCAACCGTCGACGTGTAGCCCCACGGTATGGCCACCCACCACACTTTGCACGGCCTTCCGAACGACTTCGCGACGATCCTCGAGCAACGTACTATGGCCCACCTCAACACTCCACACGATCGTCTGATCGACCGCACGACGACCCTAGGGCAACACACCTGCTGCCTCGTGAAGACTACTGGACACGCAGCTTCCGGAACCACTCCCCTACATCTGACAGGAGCTTGACGCCTCCACCGCCTCGTGTTACCCGTTCTCCTTCACCACGGCGTCGCAACACGTCTCCTTTGCCACAGGAAAACTAGCAAGCGCGGCCGATGGAGGTGAGGTCGCCGGAGACGTGCTAATATCTGAAATACCTCCTGTGTTGATTCTCAAGAACAAAGTACGTGTTTTTGTTGACAATGTGCCTGTGATGGCTTTGGTGGATACGGGGGCAACCATTTCGGTCATGAGTGCGTGTTTTAAAGATACCTTAGGGCGGAAGGTTTTATTTAAGTGGAATCAAGCTTCGAAGTTTTGCGGAGTGAGTGGTGAGGCACTGCATCCTGTTGGTGTGTGTCAAGCTGACGTGTTTCTCGGAGGCCGCGTTATCCCAACGGAGTTCGTGATTATTCCGCAGGCGACACAATATGTTATTTTGGGTATGGACTTTTTGAGGGAGTGCGGTGCGACTGTCGACTGCTGCACAGGGACAATAGTCTTGAGTGATCACGTTCCGCCAGCACTCTTGGAAAATCCTGTGGATGGTGAGACGGCATTGTGTGTATGTGGCGACACTATCATACTACCGTTATCAACCGTTCGTGTACCTGTTGGTTGCAGCGACAGCTATTCCGCCAACTTTGATGCTAACGTAGAACCAGTGTACACCAACTGCATGAAAAAGAATGTGTTGATCCCACATTGTGGGGTGTCGATCAGACGTGGACGCGCTGGTTTATGGACTGTCAATTGCTCTACAGAACCCGTGATGTTGCCAGATGGTCTAAAGTTAGCCGTCGTCAGTGGACAACACGAGGCCTTACTGGTGACCCAGCTTAGAGATGCGCCGGAAGAGCATCGTAGTCACAGTTTTGAAACGGCTCTTCTGTCAATGGTGAATAAGTCGCTGAGCACAAGTGAACGCCGAACATTGGTCAATGTACTTTCGAAGCACGTCTCTGCATTCGACTTTGCGCAGAAAGACAAAGCGCCCCTAATCCCTGCTTCTCGGACATGTCACACTATCAACACGGTTTTGGCCAATCCGATTAGACAAAAGCCATACCATGTTTCGCCATCCGAGCGGCGGATTATTAATGAGCAGGTGAACGAAATGATTGAAAACGGTATCATTCAAGAGTCGGTAAGTCCATGGGCAGCTCCAGTAATTCTCATTAAAAAGAAAGACGGATCCTGGAAATTTTGCGTCGATTATCTCCGATTGAATGCTGTAACAAAAAAAGACGTGTACCCACTTCCACGTATTGATGATGCCATAGACTGTCTGCATTTGGCCTCTTACTTTTCCTCTGTAGACTTAATATCGGGCTACTGGCCAATTCCCATGCATCCCGAAGATAAAGAAAAGACAGCCTTTGTAACCCCTGACGGCCTTTTTGAATTCAACGTGATGCCATTTGGACTGTGCAACGCGCCGGCGACGTTCGAACGATTTATGGACACTGTTCTTCGTGGCTTGAAGTGGAGCATTTGCATGTGCTATCTCGACGACGTCGTCATCTTTGGCCGCACCTTCAGCGAACACAATTCACGTCTGGATACTGTACTGACTTGCATAAGAAACGCTGGCCTTGTTCTTAACTCAAATAAATGCCACTTCGGAGACCGACAAACCCTTGTTCTCGGACACCTAGTTGATCAGGAGGGCATCCGTCCAGATCCCCAGAAGACAGCAGCCGTTGAAACGTTCAATGTGCCGCGCTCTGTGAAGGAGCTCCGCAGTTTTTTGGGGCTTTGCTCCTATTTTCGCCGCTTTATACCTAAATTTGCTGATGTCGCGTATCCGCTGACATGTTTGCTACGGAAGAATACTCCCTTCGAGTGGACTCCGGAGTGCGACTCCTCTTTTCGTCAACTGAAGTTCCTCCTGACGTCGCGGCCTGTTCTTCAACACTTCAACCCATCAGCTCCAACCGAACTGCACACAGATGCCAGTGGCATAGGAATTGGTGCCGTCCTAGTTTAACGCTATGGTAACCGCGAGCACGTGATTGTATACGCAAGTCGCTCCTTGAGTAGGCCCGAGCAGAATTACACTGTCACAGAACAAGAATGCCTCGTGGTAGTATTTGCGATTCAGCGGTTTCGGTCTTACCTATATGGACGCCCTTTTACAGTCGTCACCGACCACCACTCATTGTGTTGGCTCGTCAACCTTCGGGATCCTTGCGGCCGTCTAGCGCGCTGGGCACTTCGGCTCCAAGTGTATAACTTCATTGTCTCGTACAAAAGTGGTCGACGACACGCCGACGCAGATTGCCTTTCGCGCATGCCACAGAGCACTACAGAGTGTGATGCCGATGACCTCGATCACCTCGTAGCTTCTGTGTCACAAAAGTTTCCCGACCTCAGTACTTTCAAAGATGAACAGCGAAAGGACACCAGGCTATCATCGCTTTGCACAGCTCCTACGGCATGCCATTTCTGTGTACGCAACGGACTCCTATATAAGAAGAACTTTTCCAGCACTGGCGCACGTTTCCTCCTGGTAGTGCCAGAAAACCTTCGAACAGCGATTTTAGGTGCTATGCAGGACGATCCTAAGTCCGGACATTTAGGTTCTGCACGGACGCTTTACCGTGCTAAGGAACGCTTTTATTGGCCAGGAATGCGACAGTCGGTCGAGGCGTATGTGGCCAGCTGCACACAGTGTCAACGCCACAAACGCCCATCTACTGCTCCAGCTGGTCTTCTACAGCCCTTGCCGCCTCCAAGCACAGGTGGGCATTGACCTCGTGGGCCCTTTTCCAAAGTCGGCTAAGGGCAATCACTGGATAATTGTATGTGTCGATTACCTCACGCGCTACTGTGAGACGGCGGCCATACCAACCACAACTGCCAGCGACGTCTCTGTGTTCCTGCTGCAGCACGTTATCCTCCGACATGGCCCATCTCACGTGATCATCAGTGATCGTAGGCGACAATTTACAGCAGATATAGTAGAAGAGCTGCTTCGATTGAGTGAGTCCCGCCTTCGTCACTCGTCGCCATACCATCCGCAAACAAATGGGCTCACGGAGCGCACCAACCAAACAATTGTAAACATGCTCTCTATGTATGTGGCATCCGACCACAAGAACTGGGATGACGTGCTACCATTTATAACGTACGCGTTCAACACCGCTAAGCACGAGACAACAGGCTATAGCCCCTTTTTCTTGATGTACGCACGACCGCCACGGCACACACTCGACACAGTTTTGCCATTCTCGGCGCACGAGAACCTCTCGGTCAGCGAAATCCTCTGCCTTGCAGAATAGGCGCGTCGTATTGCTCGTCTACGCACTTTGGCATCACAGGAAAAACCGAAGATACGCTATGACGTCCGCCACCGGCCTGTGACTTACCATCCAGGTGACTTAGTATGGCTGTGGACTCCGGTACGAAGACGCGGGTTATGCCAAAAGTTCTTGGCCACATACGACGGACCGTTTGTTGTTCTCGACAAAATCACGGAAGTCACATACACAATAGCTCGCCTCACGAGAAGTGGTAGAAGAGCCGCTAAAACCCAAGCAGTCCATGTCGCCCGACTGAAGTTGTGCACACCAAGGTGAATCAGTTACCTCGCCCGGCGGGCTTCGTCTGCGAGGGGAGGGATGTTGCGCATGCCTGGGAAGAAAACGAAGATGGGTAAAGAGGCTGGCTGCCCGAAGCTGGAGGAAGAAGGAAGACGACGACACTGCGATCATCAACCTGTTGGCGGCTCCGGCGCTTCTCTTCGCGACCAAAATAAACGGCCCCCTTCAGCCGTATACGTCCTGGTCCTCCTTGTGCGTAACAATATGTCTATGGTGCAATCAATGGGGGATGAAACTAAACTTGAATAAATCAGTTCTGCTCCGTGTCACTAACAAGAAAAAGCCAGTACTAACTGACTACACGCTCTCTAACCAACCTCTTAAAGAAGTTAAGGAATACAAGTATCTTGGTGTCACTCTAACGAATAATTCAAGTTGGAATTCCCACATTAAACAAGTTTCTTCCGCAGCTTTCCGCAAATTATGCAGGCTAAGGCACAAACTTAAGGATGCTCCTACGAAAGTGAAATTTTTAGCTTACCAATCCTTGATTCTCCCTAAATTAGAATATGCATGCGTTGCCTGGGATCCTTATACTAAAACTAACATTGATGCATTAGAAAAAATTCAGCGGAGGGCAGTTCGTTTCATTTATTCTCTTTACAAGCCTGGTAGTTCTGTAACTAGTGTAATGCTTTCAAATGGTATCACATCTTTGCAGTCGAGACGCAGATTCTTACGTCTCAAATTTTTGTACCAACTTTCTAACCGCAAATTTGCTCTGAACCCTGACCCCTACCTCACACCACTAAGAACACGCCAGACTCGGCATTCACACGCACTTTCTTTAACACCATATTTTGCTCGTACTAACTTGTTCAAATTTTCCTTCTTTCCTCGTACCATTGAAGAGTGGAACGATTTGCCTGCAAGCAGTTTACACTCTCCCGATCTTATTTACGCTGAAATTTGAAGTTGTTTTTCTAACTATTCCAACTATTTCCTCTTTTCCCTCCCCACTCTTTCCTTTTGTTGCTTTTGTATATATATGTACGCTTTCCACTTTTTACTCTCTTTATAGTTGATGTTGTTTTGAAATGTGTATGACAACTGTATTATCTTGCCCCTCCTGCTTTGGCCTCTGGCCAGCAGTATTTGTAAATAAATAAATAAATAAAAAGGGTTCGTTCTTTCTTTCAAAACAAAACCGTAACCAGCAATAAATGAAGCCTCAAGTACGATTCGCCTCCTGCAAGTACGAAGGCCAGGCAAATTCGTGTACTACCCATCATTCCCATGGTCGCTGAACGATCGCAGCGCCAGAGTGCCCTCTAGTCAATTTTGGGAAACTCTATGGCTCGAGTATGCGAACTGCAACACTGTGGCCGGAAAATAACTGGCTTTCCTTTAATGACTGCTATCGGTGCACCAAACGGCCATATTTAAAATGCAGAGCATTTCTTAGTCGCACTATGTCCCCCTTTGGCGTCGGTGGTGGCACCGTTCACACCGCCCCTGCGCGTGCTCGCGTCTCATGCCTCGTGCCGCATGCTCGCGTCTCGTGCCGAGACGCACAGGCTGGCGTCTCGTGCCGTCCCAGAAATCACCCACAAAACTTTCACTCCCTTTTCCCTCTCTCACCTCGGAAGGTCGACGCAGGAAGCATCTGCTAGTGAAAAAAAAAACTCCCAAGCATTTCCCCGAGGGTGAACATGATTAAGTGCGAATACACGGGGTGATGCTATGAGGGGTATTTATTAATTCGCACTATTATATTTATTAATCACACTATGGTGCCTTTATGGTGTAATGGTTCCTGAGAATCGCAATTTGATCACACGGGGGAGTTTACGTTAACTCACTGGCGAATGCCAACGGATTTTAACTTTACTCCCCCTCACGACCCGCTCTCGACGGGAGACTGAGAGAGAAGGCGGGCGTGCGAGAGAGAAGGGTGCGCGCGCAGCTGCAGCGAGCGAGGAGAGCGGAGGAGCGAGCGAAGGGGGAGGGGGTATAAGACGCGTTACTGACACCGATATCAGCGTCGCGTTCGTGGCTTATTCGGTAGAGCGTCGCGCTGCGGCCCGCCAAGTCCTGTTTCTTTTAAAGATAGAGAGAAGACTGCGGACGCCGCCGACGGCGGTGGATGGTTTGGGGTCGCTTATAAAGTGTATTCACACTTAAAACGACTGCTCGCGTTGCATAACTGCTCATCACTGCACAACTGTTCACTTAATCGCGCGTTCGGAATTCAGTCAAGGGTTTCATTTACTTGGGTTGCGCTTTACGTTGAAAGCAACGCTTCTACTTCGTTTAATAAATAATAATAGACAAGAAATAGCAATTAGGCATTCCCAAGTCATATTTAACCACGCAAAACTCACGCGATGCCCTCCACCACTCTGCGACGCATTTACTCGAGTCCCCCCCCCTCCCCACCGTAGGAAAGATGCGGGTGCCGATTTTAAAGACGATGGTCTTTCTTAGGGACCTTCGATACAAAAATTTTGGTCTGTCTGTCTGTACGTTTGTCTGTTTGTCCGTCCCTAACGTTGCCGGTTACCCAAACGCCACGAAACGATACCCTCCAACAGCTGACCCCATCCTCAACGCCCACCAATATTGCTTAACATTTGCCGTTCGCACTTGTGCGATCGTCAATTGAAAAGCAATTATTAAGGCATATCTGAGGCACCATAACAACACATATATTCTGTATGTGCGGTTTATACTAGAAAAGTCATACATAAGTAATTGTAAGGACCGTAGCGTTAATCACGGTGCGCTGACGATGCAACGCTTGAACGAAAAGGCAAGTGTTTCCAACGCTTTGCTAAGACGGCACTGTGGTGGCGCCTAGCCGTCACCTTGTGTTCTACTTCTTACGCGCCCGTGTATGAGCCGCGCGTTTTGTTTTCCAAGATAACTGCCAGATAGCGCTCATGTCTCACGTGTGACGTGACTTGATGCGCTCGTTCACCTCCGCTGCACGCTCGAGGCACTCTAACGCAGCGCCTCGAGAATATCTTTCACCAATTTTCTTGCGCAGAACATCAGATAAACGATTTGTTCACTCTCTCCAGACGCAAGACTCTCGTCTTTCGACGACATTTGCAGTGTAACATGCAGATAGGAGGGCACTTTTTTCCTGCTGCAGTGATTTTGACACCAATTTTGTTGCCCATTGGCAGTTGTGTGCAATCACAAAACCGCTAATGCGCCTTTTGCTTTTCAAAGAACTAGGTCAAATAGCAGAAGGGGAAAAAAAACTGCACGGCTCACAAGGTGGTGGTCGATCCCCTACGGCGTTATATTGTAGTAATATTCCTTCAAAGTCAACTCCAGAAACAGCGTGCTGTACACCGCGTACGCCTAAAAAGGTAGGCGCTCACCTCGGATGAATCATCGATGTGTCCATTCCTGGACGGTGGATCTTGCAGATTCTTGTCTTCTGAAGGAGCCATGGCTACATTCAGAGCTCCCATCGCTAGTCCTGGCCGCGAAAAGCGCGTGCATTTTTCTTCTTGTCGAAATACTCGGTGTTTTGATATCTTCCAAGTCCCGTGTCAGCACCCGTACAGAAGGAGCATCAGTGAAACGTCGTATCCGTTGCAGAGAGCGCTGTAATAATGATGACGCTCCTGGGTTGATTGGTTTGCATGTGCCGTCACAGAAGACGATAACGAAGCAATGCTCGTGCGAGTAGCACAAGCAGGAATAAAAAAATAAATATAACACACCGGCTAACTCCGCCATATTGTCAAACTTTGTAATGGCGGCATTTTAAGCCAATCAGAGAGGTCGTAGCAGCTCACTTGGCCAATTAGCATCAATTAATAGCGGAATTTGACAACATGGCAGAATTCCACAATGTCCAGAATAGCACCCTTCGAGTAGCATCCGCCGCGCAAGCGCAGCTCGCGCAGCGCATGCTAGCCCTGACCATCATACAGTGTCCTATAAATGTCCTGTAGAGGGGAACTCTGGCGCTAGTGTCTGTGGGAGCTGACCCTGTAGTGAACTATAGAACCAACATCCCTGCAGCTGCAACGCATGGTGCTTCACATGGGAATGTGGACAGCTTTGTCTAATCTTCGTTCTTTCGTTTCCGTCTGACTTCGTGTGGCCTGAACTCGCTTTGCCACAGGAAGATGTTCAACAAATGTGCAGCCACTGTGCTGCACCACCTTAACCTTTTTAGGCTTACCAGTGGAATTCATGTCACGAAGTTGACAATACTCGGTTCTTTTAAATGTGAATCATTTCTTTGCGCACTGCAGGCACGTTTAACGTGTCTATCTACGTGTCTATCTACGAAGGCGCCTACATCTGGGTCCTCCCTTGATCACCCCTCAAAGGTGTCATACGTAGAGTTTCATACAATAATACCTAATGGGAAATCTGGTGCTATAGTTTCTACGCGTTCTTTTTCAGCGGCGTTTGTATCCCCGTGGGAATTATGGGAAATGCTGGCTTCAAATCTCCTTCGGCTAGATCACGTTGTTAAAATTCAACGGAACTTCTTTGCCTTGCTTTTTAAAGTCATATAAACTTCATTCTTTTGTACGTAAATTTTATTACAAAAAGTTTTTATGACTGTGAGGTATTAGAAGTAAAACCCGAAGAACTTTAACCACCACCGTATGCATTACTCTGACACTGCATTCTAACATTGGCATCCCATTATAATAAATTATTTGTTACAACACTTCAAAACAAAAATTCTTGTTTCGCCTTTGTAAGTACGCATTATTTATAATTAAAAATAGCACTACAGTAATAATAAAGAACCCTTGACACTAAATTTGGAAACTCGAGATGTTTTGTGTTCTTTGACAGCCCTCCAGCGGGGCCACCTCCGGCCGATTATTACTGGCGAGCGTTGCCTAGATGATATTTAATGTTGGTTTTATTGTGATTAAGAGTGCGTGCTCAGCCGAGTATTCAGGTGCAATCGACATTTTCTGTAATTTCACGTAGAAAGGTGTAAAAATGTGCGCCGAGGGGTCGGCGCGCCGCCACCGACAGTTTTTGCTACGTCGTCGCCGCCGATGCCAACCGATCGGCGCGCCATTTAAAGAGCACTTTTTTTTTCAGCTACCCTACGTTTATTTTGCACCTTCTGTCACCAGTCTGGCCTTAATTCTGTCAACTTCGCAAGCGTGTCGAAATCGGTTTACCTGTCATTTCAAGTTAAATAGGTTGACTATAAAAAAAAAACTTGTCCAGTGTTCCTTATAATGGATTAGATTTAACCGTGAAACTTAAGATACTTTTGAGTTCATTGTATTTCAGCGAATCCTGGTCAGTCACAGTGCCAACGGTGTTGTTTGGCGATGACTCGACGTGTTCTAGCTGACTAGATAATGTAATATGTGAGGCGGGCTTTGAACAGTGATAAAAGGTGTGGAAAGTCGGTACTAGAATATTCATAATTATGACTGTGCAAGCGAGTCTAAAAACAAAGGCCGGGGGCCAGAACTGTAAACGGGCAGGGTAGAATTGCAATGTGTATGGAAGATTATGTTATAACTGAGGAAGGGCTAGCTGTTTAGGGCATATTTACAAAACAAAACAGTTAAGAAACTGAACCACATGCATGAATTTTAATGAACAAAAAAGGTAAAATGACAATTATTATACCAAATTCTCTATCAAACAGAAACGATCCCCGTTGTATCGGCAGATTGAGCAAGATTAACAATATTGGACGAAATGGTGATCGCCATAAATTAAGTTTGTGTGAACTGTGAAGTGACGCACAGAAGACGAATGCGGACAAAACACTGAAGCGTGGGCTTCTATTTTCAACGTGCTTTGTACTGCACACCGTGCAATGCTCCATGCTGCGCTATCAAACCAAGTAATCGGCCTTTCCTCCACCAGTTTTTATCTCAGACTTAATTCAACAAACTACAGATGCCGATTTGTCACGACCGCGTTTCAAAAAGGACACCACATACGTAGCATGCTCGGCGAGTTGGTTTATATTACTTTTTAAAGAACAAATTAAGGAGCTCAACGTGACAGGACATCGAGCGAAAGGTTTATGGCGGAAAGTCCGCAAATCCTTGTACCAGAAGCGCATTCATGAAAAATAGGCTGAGGCGTTACACAGCTGCACACCTAACACTACAAAAGCAAGAATCGTGTCAAAATGGTACGAACAGCACAGTTCCATGATGAACGCCACGTGCTCCCGCTTTCTAGCAACGTGAACTACTTATCCAGCTGTAAGGACAACTGAAGGATCATTATACATGCGTTGCACTTTGCCCCTTTTTTGTTTTTTAAGGCTTCAAAATCTTCACGTTCAATCTATTTCTTCCTTTGCCGATAACACTGATATATTGGGGACGCAGAAAGTAGTGAAGAGGTCAGTTTTGTGCCTGAAGAATGTTCACACCGCATATAGGTGTCACTAGGCCTCGACCCGTCTGATCTCTGTAGACACAGCCACATGACAAAGGATTTTCTTTCAAATCATTGTATACGTCATTGGCAAAGGAAAAAAAAGGATTGAACGCGAAATTCGTAAAGCCTTCGAAATAAAAACAGAGTGAGGTGTCATGTGTGAGTGATCCCCCAGCTTTCCTCACAGATAAAAAACTCGTGGTATAGATAGCGGGTATACTTGGCGTTGATATTTTGGTGTTCCATGGAAATCAGCTGTTTTACACCACCTTGAAACATTTTCTGAAAAAAAAAAGTACAGTTAATTGTGCGCTTGTGGTTTAGATAGCCTTTCCAGGCATGTTTTTTCTATTTAATTATTGTAGGGGCTTTCTTTAATAACACTTAGTTTTAAGTCCAGCACTCGTCTTCCCTGGTTCTACGCTGCATTCGTGTTTTTCGTTGGCTTCTTCTTACGCAAATCGGTAAAGGTCATCCCTATTATCGTGATGTGGGCATAGCAACCACCTTTCCACCCTTCCTTATTCTCCCATATTTATAACCATCGTGAACGCACACAAAAGGTCTTCATCAACGCGTGACGTGAACGAGTGATGTGTTCCGATTATAAGTCGGCAAACTCACTGAAGATTCTATCAGAGGAATTGAAAGACTCAGATTGAGGCGTGAGACAGAGTCTGAGTGAGTCCGGCTGAGTTTTACCACGGTGAGTTGGAGTTCGAGTGGGTTCCTAGTTCGATTTAGCAAACTTTTGGTTAGTCTGGGACCTAGTGAGTCCTGTGTGAAAAAAAAACTATTTATTTTGCTGACCTATGGTTACAGATATTTATAGTCTCATTTTATTGCGTACCTTGTAATCGTGTATGTACTGGTTTGTAAAGCCACATAATTGGTTTTCCAAATTGTAAATCTGTCTAATCCCCCACACCCTTGCAAGTCGTTCTAGTGAAGGTCCTTAATTAAAACCACTTGCTCATATCTTCGAATAAAAATGATAACCTTAACTTAAAGGCACGGAATGGAATGGCAACATAAAATGCACCACTAAGATGAGATATCAACATTAAAATGCTAACATGACTAAGAAGCTAATTTATACTGCCTACTTCCGAGGTGCACAGCTATTTGTAAATTTGTTTGCAGTGTATCTGGTCACGCAGCTAATGCCGTTCACGCCGGCGTGATTTCATAACTTGAAGTTAGAATATCCAATCAGACGTTAGGAGTTTATCCTAAAAAAACCCGCAATGTTTAGTGATGTAATATTAATTTTATGCATCGCATTGGCTTGAACTTTCATGCTAATAGGTAATGCGCTTTATAGAGTACCCCGTTCGCAGACTATGACAAGTAAAATGCGCAGGTTAGGCTAATGCTTGCTACAAAACTCGTATGATCTTTTTTTCAGAGCAGAACGCATATCGGATTGCGATGATAACGAGAGGAAAAACTGAATAATTATTCGTAAGTTCATTATTGTGTATCTAGTGTAATTCGCAATTGTCCGAAATGAATTAACATGGCTTTAGTGGGCATGAAAGTAAGATGTGCAGTATGTTCCGGCACATGTGCAACTCCCGGGAATTTAATCACGTAAAATCGTGATTTACATTGAGTTTAATCTATATTTATGCACTAAATCAATGGAGAATGAGCACTGTATTCTACCTTCATAAATCATGTGGCTTCCAAGGCGACAAAACAGCACAATTCACAGGCATCGAATGCCCCTATGGTCTCTTCTGCATTGAACTGCTTGTCCTCAGACGCCGCTTCCTTTTTTGCATGAATAAATGTGGCGATTGGAAAATTATGGAGCGCAGAACAAAATATCCACAAGAACGAGAGAGACGGGACGGGCGCTTGTGAATGCCCTTTCGATGTGTTGTTTTGCGCTAAAAAGTTTCCAATAGCAAAGCATCATCTCGACAAATTTCAAGTTTTGTAAATGTAGTCACAACACATGCTATCAGCTTCTATATCATTTTCTGCCTTGTGATACGTTGAAACCTTTCCGAGTGGATTCCAAGGAGGAAGTAGGCAGAAATTAACACACCGCTCTTTCCATGCACGACACTTAGTCACTGGCAAAAACAAATTCCTTCAAACTGTAATGAGGTCAAACACTTTTGTGACCCCCTGAGAACTCGAGGAGCTTCTAAATGTGTTGCCAGCACGCCCGCAGTTCAGGACTTCATACCGAAACTGCATAGCAGCACTCTTTTTTTCTCTCTCTCTCTCTTTTTATTCTAACTACTTTATACTCATAGTCAGGTTAGACACGCGGAAGCAATTTCGGTGATTCCTCACCCGTCATTGTGTTCGCCCAGTCCATTCTGCGAAAAGCTTGACGACACGGGCTTTTCCCAGGCTCAAGTTACTCATGCCTGAGCTTTTGCGTTCTTTGTACGCCCCAAGGAATGCAGACAGACTACAAAACGCAGCGACGAGTTCTACTCTCCGGGTTTACGGCGTGAAGCACAGATTTCAGAGGTGAGCATTCGGCAGAAGTCTGCTTGGTTGGGATAAGAGAAAAATGAAAAAGAACAGAAAACTCCAGCCAATATTTATAACAAGAAACCCGATGTTTTGAAGCCTGATCGGCTTGTTTTCTTCAGAGGTGAGAAGGCCCGAGATGTTTGCCACGACTCGTTGCAAGCCATGGAAGTAGATGGAGGGCAGTGTCCCCAGTGGTGCGATTGATGTTTCCCACTGTCTGCTGAATGCGTCAGGATTCAAAGGGCAGCCGCCGGTGAAGGTTTCCTTCTGTTTAGAAGATCACCGCGCTGTCGGGACTGGTATGGTGGCTAACCCGCTAACAATGTTCTGCCTCTGCGCACCGTTCACTGTTCATTTGACGGAAGTCATTCCTGTGCTGCCACATTTTTTGATGAAAGCACTTGGTTTAGCCGGCAGACGCGATCTTGCACACGACGCTCTGCACTCTTTCCGCAGGTGGAAGCTCTTTGGACTAGCAGATGAAACTGCCGATGGTAATGGAAGGCAACGTCGACCCTTGCCTTTTTAACTTCTAGGGCGTTCACGATGTAGGGGAGCGACACGTGGCGTTGTTGCGGCGCGGTTGGTGTCACATTTTCCCTTCTTTTCTCTTACGGAGGGCTCTGCGAATAAACGCCTTTGTAAATAACCGTTGATGCCGAGGTCACGGATTATTTTCTCCCTTCCACTGCTGTGGTGACGAGTGGTGATTGGATGATTGGTTATTTTGACTGGAGTTTTCACGTTTATGCAGATTTCTTTATTCTTTCCCGAGAAAGGTGATTTCGAAAATTTTTCTACGTGTATGGTTGCTTTTCAAGGGGAAGCTTGAAGTAACTGATCTGGGAGGCTGGTGGGATTAGCTAAAACTCGCCTCACCCTTAGCTGGCAAGCACAAAACAAAGCTGTGCGGGGGGTCATGAGAAGGCTTGGAAATAGCACAGAAAGATGAAAAGAAAGGATCTTTTGCGCAATGAAGCGTTGCTAAAGCCTTTGCGGCAGCCATTTAATTTACGACCATCCCCGCTTCCAGTTGTACATTACGCCCTAGCAACCCCCGTCTTCAATACTCTGTGATAGGATATAAGACTGGTGCGCGTCATAAATAGCCTCTATTAATGGGACTCTGTGAGCTAAGGAGCACTTACGCAAAAAATGATGCTTTTTTTTTTTTTTGCAACTCACGGCCAGAAAGCTCGTTTGGTCGAGCACGCGATGTTAATTGTTGATGTCTTGGTTCCACAGCGCGCCTTGTGAGGCGGGAACTAATGGGGTTTGCACATGGAGGAAAGGAATTCTAGGTTTTTGTGCAAAGCAAACTGGCTTGGTGGACACACATAACCTTATGCACGTGATTCACCACGTCGAAAAGTATTTTGAACGAAGGTTTTGTGGGCGCTCATGTGATATCCATTCCTGCGTTGTAAATATGTGTGACCCTTTCAAAAAACCTTGCAGAATCTCAAACACCAGCCTCTGTATTCCCGTACAAGCCTGCCCCTCTTCCCCTTGCAATGGTTCGCCAGAAGCAGCCAATACAAAACTTGTGACGTGGAGGGTGTTTGTTTATTTACCCGAATGACGAAGGCATGCACGTCCAGTATGCCGTAGGACGACACGTGATTCAAAATTATTCTTGACTACATTCTGGGCGACAATATTTCTTTACATTTCGTAGATGATGTGTATATGTACACAAATCTGTTTGACAGGTTATCTCGCTTTCAAAATTTTGTTGTAGTACTCGTTTTAAGGGTAGGAAAGGGGAAGGGAGTATGGGCTGGTATGTAGATAAAAAGGGTTCTCACTAACAAACGAGACTCAAGCACTGCGCTCCACCCCACCCCCCACCCGCACCTTCTTGCATCTTATAAGAATGGAGTCTTTAAAAATAGAAACAAAAAAGCGCATGTAGTCCCATAATCATTTCGCTCTTTTTGTACTCGTTGCGTTGTAGCACTTGCATCATAAGTCGCTGAGCAGTGTCTCCTCATGGGAAACAAATTAGCGCCTTTCTCGTACGTTTCATAAATCACTATATGCCATCGTGCCCTACATAAATTGCCCACCTGTCTATTCCATAGAAAAAAAAGCAGTACATTACGCACAAAGACTGCGAGCTCCACTTGCCCCTACATACCCGTTGTGAAGAGGCTCCTCGATATGATGTGTGGAGTTTAACGCCCCAAAACCACCATATGATTATGAAAGACGCCGTAGTGGAGGGCTCCAGAAGTTTCGACCACCTGGGGTTCTTTAACGTGCACCCAAATCTGAGCACACGGGCCTACAACATTTCCGCCTCCATCGGAAATGCAGCCGCCACAGCCGGGATTCGATCCCGCGACCTGCGGGTCAGCAGCCGAGTACCTTGGCCACTAGACCACCGCGGCGGGTGAGAGGCTCCTCCATTTTTCATTCATTTTATAGCAGCCTCAATGCCGGAAGGCATTACAGAGGCAAGTGGTACATTTGATAATAAATAAAAGATTAACAGTCACTTGGAAGTAGAAACAGTACAAAGTGTAAGTTAATAAGAAAAAAAACCTAGCGGATATAACAGCATCGCTGTGGGAGTTAAAAGAAATGAAATTTCTTGTGATACAGTGTTAGCTATGTGAACAAACGGGGTGCGCTGAAAGAACTTACATTCAATTTGTATGCTGGAAAACAAATCATTTGCGGAGCGTTTTCTAGTCCTCTTACATCTCCATGCTGTTGTCTCAGGCATTACTGTTAAAAGTACTGAATTTCAGCTAAATAAGCAGAAAAAACACACTAAAGTAGGTTTTTTTTTTGTTTATTGAAAATATACTTTCGGATTCCACATCGCTGGCGCAGCCACCGCCGACGAAATGTGGCCGTGCGCCACCGCCGATCATTTTGCCCGGCGTGCGCCGATGCCGCCGCCGGTCGAAACCGCCTCGGCGCACACCTCTGGAAAGGTGTGGTGTTGTGGCGCCATCCTTGATGAAGATGCGAGGTGTGTGTCGTGTAGTTGTGCGCTTTACCTATAGATGTCATCGCTTACTGGCGCACATGTGATTGTAGTTATTGGAAATAAACGGCCGCTAGCCGGCCCAATCGTTGTTGGGCTACCGCAGGACTTGATTGACTCACCCTCTCGGTCGGTGGGACGTTGCCGACACGAGGCACGTGGCGCTGTGGGCCGCGTCCAGTCGTTGGTCGTAGTCCAGCAGCTCGGACTGGTAGCTGCTTGCAGTTGAAGATGGGGCCTTCTTCTTGCCCTTGTTCATCGACTTCCCACCTCCCACAAGACGCTGTGCCGTGCTCCCTAACGGGCTGCAGAAATTAGGCGTCTTTTCTTTCCTCTGATCACAACCACCACCACCACCACCAGTAGTCGAGCCTCTTGCCGTCGTTCGGATGCCACCCGCCGACGCAACAACAGGGCCTACAGTTGTCACGTTGCGGAGATGAAGCAAGTTTTGTCGGCGTTAAAGAACATTTTCGGGACGCGCACACTACCCTACTAGCACCCGTCGAGGACTATTGTTCGTCACCCCTGTCGCTTTGTTGTAGCGCTTCTCTCAGGGTGGTTTGGGCTGCTTACGCCAGGAATGTTTTCTTCAGGAGGAAGCTCCTTAAGTCATGGGTCGTGTGTCGCGATGTATGTAGTACTAGTATTCGTAGTAGTAGTAGTAGGTAGCGTCATTCACAGCCGGACTGGAGGAGCGCCACGTGCGCACCCTTTTAAATTGAGGAGGAAACCCGCACACTTTAATCATACAAAAAAGATAGTTGTTTCTGATGAAATAACCTACAGAGACGAGTATCAGTGGTACAACCTTCAACAAAGTTTGCCTTGAATTTGACGCTCACTAAAAAAAAAAAAAAACTAGATTCAGAAGGACGTACTTTGAGCACTATCTGACCAGAAAGGTTGCCATGTTAAACTCACTGGGCGTAAGCTCCTTCGTTTTAGTAAGGTTTGGCGAGTATGTGGCCGCAGTGCCATGAACTAGCCTGCCGCGGTGAAAGGCGGGAGAGAGAGGGAGAGAGAGATAAATAGAGAGGAAAGGCAGGGAGGTGAAAGGTGGGAACTAGACAAAGAGCGCAGGCCATAAGAGAGTGCGCGCGTACCGCTCCTCAAATCCGGTCGTGTAGCCTCTCGTTTAGTCCTTGGAATGTCCGCTAGATGGCGGTACTTCTATATGATGAATATATGATGAAAACATGTAAGATGGCGGTACCTGGAGTGTTCACTAGATGGACGGAAGGATGGACAGATGCCAGGACGGCAGACAAACAGATGCTTGGGAGAGACGGACGCATGGACAAATGCACGGACGGACGGATGGACGCACGAACGAATGGACGCGCGGACGAACGCAGAGACGGGCGCACGCATGGAAAGACGGACGCGCGGACGGAGGCACAGATGAACGGACGGATGCGCGGATGGACTGATGGGCGCTTCAACCATCATCATGCACTCCGTGGACATGCTGCGATTTCTTTTCTTTTTTTCTGAGGAAAACACGCTAAAAGCACCCGCATCGTTTCATTCTTCACTTCTCGCGGCTCCCCCTATTTTAAATAAAGGCGTTTCAACGTCACCCAAGCTTGAGCGCTCGTAGTCTCGGGTGGTGCATGGAGGTGATAAACATTATTTTTTTTTGAAGGCCAAAAGGTTATATATTATATAAAAAATTAAAAAGCAGCGTTGTGGCCAGCACTAATCCGTTGTGGTCGCTTGTATCTTAACCACACGACGTACCCTTCGCAGCGCGTCAGCGCGTGGTTTCTTGACGTGGCATCTTATCATCTCTCTATGAAGAGAGAGTTCGCATGACTATACTTCCTAATTGAGTGCGCGAAAAAATTTTAAGTACGAAAGGAGAACTCCTGGACATAACGCTTTGTGTTGTGTCCAGTATCTTCCTTTTGTACTTTAATTTTTCCCGTGCACTTATTTAAGATGAATTACCAACTCGCCCAGCAGTCCGTGCTTCTCGCATCACTACGCGAAGTTACGCGTCCTCTCTCTGCATATAGAGAGGGCGCGACGCTGCGTCAAAACGCCACGCGGCGACGCGTTGTGGTGGTTACGTGGGTTCAGGCCTTTCATTTCATTTCATTTCATGTATTTTCTCTCAATGCACAAGGCGTTACAGAGAGGAGTGGTGGAAAAACAAGCAACAATCTGCACAAACAAATGGAGCATGTTTAAAAAGGGTATGCGTTTATGGTACTCTTGAAGTTGGCCGGGTCAGTGATGGATGCGATGGAAGCGGGAAGGTGATTCCAGTCCGTGCTTGTTTTGGTCACGAATGAATTAAAATGGAGGTTTGTACGGCTGCTTGTAATTCCAATTTTGAAGTGGTGATCGCTGCGGGATGAAATGTAGGATGGCGGCAAAAAAAGCGAGTTACTCAGTGAGTGCATGGTATGGTACAACTTGTGGAAGAGGCACAAGTGCGAGATTTTGCGGCGAAATGATAGGCTAGGTAGATTTAAAGTTGACTTCATATGGGTTACGCTTGCTGTACGGGAATAGTTCGACAAAATGAAACGAGCGGTGCGATTTTGAATTGCTTCGATGCTACTGATATGGATGTTTACGTGGGGATCCCATACAGATGATGAATATTCTAGCTTTGGTCGGACTAATGTTTTATAGAGCAGAAGTTTCAGTTGCATCGGGGCAAGGGAGAAGTTATGGCGTAAATAACCAAGTGTGCGGTTAGCATTGTTTTTAATAAGGTCAATGTGAGACTGCCAGGAAAGGTTGTCAGGAATTGTAACGCCAAGGTACTTGTAAGAGCTAACTTTAGTAAGGGGAGAATTATTGAGTACGTAGTTAGTAGAAATATTACATGTTCGACGTGAAACTCTCCTTACCTCACAGTTAGTAACATTAAGGTTCATTAGCCAAGTATCGCACCAAGATGAAACATTGTCTAAGTCACACTGAAGGGCAAGGTGGTCAGAAGGGGTTTTAATTTCGCGGTAAATAACACAATAATCGGCGAAAAGTTTAATAGAAGAAGAGATGTTATGTGGCAAATCGCTAATGTAAATCAGGAAGAGTAGTGGGCCAAGAACGGATCCTTGGGGGACGCCAGAGGTTACGGGTGAGAGGGGGGAGTTGGATTCATTCACAGTTACAAATTGGGAGCGGTCTATTATAAAGCATTCAATCCATTTTAATATGTTAGCATCAAGATTAAGTTTGCTTAGTTTTATCAGTAGCAGTTGATGGCATACAGCGTCAAAAGCTTTAGCAAAGTCGAGAAAAATACAGTCAACAAGGGAAGAAGCGTCAATGGCAAGTAAAAGGTCATTAGTAAAGCAGAGAAGTTGGGTCTCACACGAGTACTGTTTCCAGAATCCATGCTGGTGATCACTAAGGAACGAGTTGTTTTCTAAAAAAGTGATTATGTGGGAGTAGATGACGTGTTCCATGAGCTTACACGGTATACTTGTTAACGATATGGGCCTGTAATTGCGGGGGTTATGAACGTCACCTGATTTCCAACTGACGCGAGGTTGTTTTGAATTATTGACGCTAGCTTTATCTATATGATGCGTTAGAGCATTTACGATATAATGTCAGCATCACCAAACACAGAGGTATTAATTACTGTAAAAAAACTCACAAACGAATGTATCGCTCTTAGGGTAAATGAGAAGCCCTTAAAGGGGCTGATAACTAATTTTTAGACCCAGTTTGTCTGGCGTGACAGACAGCTTACCCTTTGTACTGTTCGTAGCCTCTTAAGTCATTCCCAAAAGCTCGTAGTCATTTCATAAGTAATATTTTTCGATCAGAAAGGCTCTGTACACAGATTAGCCCTTTCTTCCAGCAACCCTGAGAATTAATAGCGATGCTGGTAGGCGACTTGTGCATGCTGTCCTTGCTCTGCTTTCGCATGAGTTCGTGTAACTATACACGACCACGTTTATTCTAAGCGTTACAATTTTTTTTTTAAATAACACGCCGTTACAATGAGACGATGCGGCTTAAATTTATACAGCTTCTCTGTACTTGTACCACGTTGCGTGCGCCCGCGCGCAAGATTGCTGCGCCTGCAGTGTGTCGTGGATGGCTTGTCCCACCGCCGTTACTCTCTTGACATGCCAGGCAACCCAAGTCACCGAAAACATCACTGAGCATATGCGCGGCACTGCTGACTAGATGTACACCTCATTTCTGAGCAAATTGTAAATAGCAAAACCACGTCGCTATAAAATTTTAGCGACCTGTAAACTGCTGCACGGTTTCATGAGCACGCGGAAAAGTTGCTAAAGACGCACTGGTGAGCATGGGATAATCACGTAATGCGAAGGCTGCGTCACTTTATTGCGCACTACTAACGCAGGCCTATACGTTACTTTATGGAGTAATGTCTTTGGCTATAAACAAGCAAACAATATTTCAACACTAACGGGAAAATTGTTGACCGCGTACATTATCAAGCAAACCATCAATATTTAGGAAATGTCCACGAATTGTTTCAATATTTTATGTTATTTCTGGATATTCAGTGGATACTGGGTGACCATCTATACTTCCATATTAAAAAAGTGGATATTCATAAAATATGTGTGAACATTGTTTCACTAACATATGTGCAAGCATGAAGAAGCCAAGGAGAGATATTGTAGGCAGAAAGACGGGCGTAGCCGGAATTTTTTTTTTCCGCTTAGGGAGACTTATCCGGTTAATCTATCCGAAATATAGGCGGTCAAAGAGACCTCATAAACACGCATAGGAGGCTTTGTTGAAAAATCTGTAATTAGAAAAGATTTAACTCAAGCAAAACAGAAAACCGCCGAGCGACAAGTCGCAACAACTGCTATTATTACTGTATTTGCGTTTTATCTTAGGATTACTGAATACCATAAAAACAAATAGGTGTTCACTGCTTCAACAGACTCACTTAAGAGCACATCATTGACACAAAGCGTATAGTCACTACAAGATATAGGTGGACGTATTTAAATATATCGTAATGCAGTCAGTTCACCATACATGGCCAAATCAATGCAACTCGCTAAGTCGGAATTGATCGAATGAGGGACATCATAAGTTTATCTAATCCTCGTTATTGGTTTGTTCTATTGGTGTACAGGGGGCGATTGCATTAAACCTGCTAGTTTTCCTAACACTGTTAATGAGGGCGCGTCAGCACAACTGGTCTAAACACATATCTGTGCTACTCTGCATAAGCTGCACACACAATATAAAAGACGTCAAAGTACTGTAGGCATGAAATTTTAACCTCGAAAAGTATTTCATATTTCATTCTGCTGCAGATATAGGGAACTAAGACCGTGTCTCCTTTGCGAAGGCCACCTTGAACATGTTCAAGTGTACATGCGAATAACTATCAGAGTCGGCAGCACATCGAGACATCGTCGTAAATATCACACGCCTAATGACTGATCTCGCATATTGAGGAGATTCACGCTATCGAGCGTATTGTTAACGTCAAACACAGAATTTCGCCACCAGCACTAGTTATACAATACGTCAGAGCATTGATGATTTAGATTCCTTTTGATCACCGCGCAGCTCTGACTGACTGGGCTCCCCCTACACAATTCTCCTGACGCCGACAAGAGCTCTCGCCGAGCGGTGCCCCGTCGTCGGACTCCTGCGACCATGTCCGTCTTTCCTATCTCCTCCTTACTTCCATCGTTTTCTGTCGTTCGCTGTCCCTGCGCCTCGCTCTCTCCTTCCTCTCTCTATCTATTTGCCTTTTAATCTTATCCTTTTAATCCCTCCTTACCACATCCCTTGGGAGCTTCTGTGGAGGTGTCGCACTCGGAAGCAGACAGTTACGGGGCTAACTTTCTCCAAGGTGCAGAATTCTTTTCCTCGCTTGACCTTCGCTCGGGTTATTGGCAGGTCCCAATGGCTGAGTCTGATCGGCCAAAAACGGCGTTTGTCACACCGGATGGCCTCTATGAATTTACCGTGATGCCATTCGGACTCTGCAATGCGCCTGCCACATTCGAGCGAATGATGGACAGCATTTTACGTGGTCTCAAATGGAACATTTGCTTGTGCTATCTTGATGACGTTGTGGTTTTTTCACCCGATTTCACTTCGCATCTCACTCGTCTGCGCAAGATTCTACAGTGCCTTACAAACGCCAGGCTTCAGCTTAACCTGAAGAAGTGTCACTTCGGGGCTAAACAACTCACCATACTTGGTCATGTCGTCTCGAAAGCCGGCATTCTTCCCGACCCTGACAAGCTTCGTGCTGTTGCCGAATTTCCTAAGCCGACTACTGTTAAAGAACTACGGAGCTTTGTGGGCCTGTGCTCCTATTTTCGTCGCTTTGTCCGGAACTTTGCCTCCATCATCGCTCCACTCACCAAACTCCTTGCTGGCCCTGCAGATCTTTCGAATTGGACAGCAGCCTGTGACGAATCCTTCGCAACACTGCGCCGACTCCTTACCTCACCACCCGTACTGCGCCATTACGACCCTACTGCGCCAACCGAAGTACACACGGATGCAAGTGGCGTTGGCCTTGGTGCAGTACTCGCGCAACGCAAGCCAGGTTTTACGGAGTATGTGGTCGCCTATGCCAGCCACGCCCTCACTAAGGCAGAACCCAACTATTCTGTTACAGAAAAAGAGTGCCTCGCGATTGTGTGGGCGTTAAACAAGTTTCGCCCCTATTTGTACGGCCAAACTTTTGATGTGGTAACTGACCATCACGCACTCTGTTGGTTGGCTTCACTAAAAGATCCTTCCGGCCGCCTCGGACGTTGGGCACTACGCCTCCAGGAATTCGACATACGCGTCGTCTACCGATCGGGGCGAAAGCACTCTGACGCAGATGCGCTTTCACGATCACCCGTGAAATCCGATGATACGGATTTATCAGCCCTGGACCTTCCCCTCTCTGCCGTCAGCGTCACAGACATGCCATCCGAACAGCGCCAGGACCCTTGGATCGCCTCGCTATTGAATATGCTTTCTGACGCATCAACTTCCGGTTACCCGCGTGCTCTTCGCCGCCAAGCAACGCATTTCGCCATACGGGATGGCCTGTTATACCGTCGCAACTATCAAGTGACGGGTCGTAAATGGCTGCTAGTCATACCCAGCCATATGCGGTCTGATATCTGCAAATATTTTCATGCTGAACCGCAACACGCACACGCCGGTGCGCTAAAGACGTATGAGCGGATCCGCCAACGTTACTACTGGCGGGGTATGTACACGTTTGTACGCAAACACATTCGCTCATGTTCCCAGTGTCAGCAGCGCAAGACATTCCCTCATTCACCCGGTCAACTGCAGCCTTTGCCATGTCCTGCACGCCCATTCGACCGTGTTGGGATTGACCTATACGGCCCGCTACCGTGCTCTGTTGGTGGCAATCGATGGGTGATTGTGGCTGCCGACCATCTGACAAGGTACGCCGAAACGGCAGCCCTGCCTTCGGCTGGTGCTCGTGACGTTGCAACCTTCATCTTGCACCGGTTTGTTCTTCGTCATGGTGCACCACGGGAGCTCCTGAGTGACAGAGGACGCGTATTTTTGTCCGAAGTTCTGCAGCAGCTCCTACATTCATGCCGTACGGTACACCGCACATCAACAGCCTATCACCCTCAGACAAACGGCCTAACGGAACGTTTCAACAGAACCCTCGGAGACATGCTCGCTATGTATATTGATTCCGACCACTCCAACTGGGACGTTGTTCTTCCTTTCGTGACGTACGCCTACAATACGGCGATTCAATCAACAACAGGCTTTTCTCCATTTTTTCTTTTATATGGTCGTGACCCATGCGACACACTCGACACAATTTTGCCATACAATCCTGATGCCTCAGAGTTCAGCCCAGTTTCTGAAATGGCTGAACATGCCGAAGAGTGTCGTCAACTTGCACGGTCCTTCACAGCCGATAACCAAGCCCTCCAAAAAGATCGCCACGACCATGATCTTGTTCAGAATACCTTCCCCGTCGGTTCTCTCGTGTGGCTCCGACTGCCTTTCCACTCTCCTGGACTGACTCCCAAGTTTGCACCGAAGTATACGGGCCCTTACCGCGTCATACAACACCCTTCTTCTGTCACCTATGTGATTGAACCACTCGAGCCGTCCACGGACAAGCGCCACCTTGGTCGTGAGACGGTCCACGTCAGTCGCCTCAAGCCCTGTTACGACCCTCCTGTTCTCTCGTCACCTTGAGTCGCCAGGATGGCTCGTCTTCGTCGCCGGGGCATTGTAGTGGGGAATTCGCAAGGCAATGATAGTGGGACCATCGCTGAGTGCGAAGCGCGAGCACGAGCTGTAGACACTGGACTGCCCGAGCATTTGTTTCTGTACCGGCTGTCTGCCTATTATCTGGCGTCGCTAATAAACCCCCTTGCAATAGTATTAAGCTTCGACGCCTCAGGTTTGGAATACTGCCACAGGGGTGTCTTTGATGCCTTGTGTAATTTCATTCAAACTACCAAACGAGTACCATTTTAGTGTTGCCTTCAGATATTTTCGTTATCAAAATGCCGTAGAACCTAACTAACCTCTTCCAAATTGTTCTGATATATGAGCTGAAAAGCACACTACTTGTAATCTTAATTTACTGTATTACGTATTATAATGATTTTCATATTTCACTTAACATTTCCGAATGACCTGTCAAACTTTCAACTACTCATTCTTGGCCAATCCCCCAGAGTGGGTACGTGCCACTAGTTTTGAAGTAACCAAGCTGCTGAATAACTCTGACCAAGCTGGGCCTGGTTGCCTAACCTACAAGTAAGGAGCTGGAAATAGGAGTAAGAAATAAGATATACAAGCAATAACAGTAGAAAAAAAAAGAAAAAGTTAATTATCTGTCATTGAGAACACATATGCGCACTGAACTTGCACTGGTATAGTCCACAGACGCCCATGAATCCCGTTGCTTTCAGGTAGCTCAGTTGGTTTTATAGGTCTTGTGCATGCTTGAAACAGTGGCCCAAGGTCCCAGGATCCTCTTTTCGGATAGCAGTCTTGCATCACGACGATTGAGTAAGGCTTCTAGAACACTGCGTTGAACTGGCATGGTATAGGAAGAGCAGTGGCATTGAATGTGTTCAATCGTCTCATCACATCCGCCTTAGATGTATGCCACACTGTTCACCATTCCTATGTGCAGGGGCCATGCATCTATAAATGAGAAACACAGCACAGTCACGTCTCAACCAGACTGTCCGGATGACAACGAAGTCGTAAGTCAGCGTCGATAGAATGTAAGCGTCAGTTTAAGAAACCGTGCGTATTATGTTGTAAGAGTGCGACGCGACGAGCAAGTGATTGCAGTTGTCACACCACGTCCATTAAAAAGTGCGATGGGGACATGCGCAGGTCTTTTTCATGAGCTGACCGTGTAGCTTCATCGGTGTGGTCATTGCCGCCGGCGATTCCGCAAAGGCTCGGCAGCCACTGAAATGTTACATCATGTCCGTTCTGAAGTGCTTGGTGGTAGTCTTGCCTTGTATCATACACTCGCTGCTCGTGTAATTCATGCTGTAAGGCAAACTTTGGTGTTTGCCAGGGTAACCTGGAATCGCAAGAGATGGCCCGTTGATGATAGGTGGCTGCGGAAGTATGTACTGGACTGCGCCTTGTAGCGCTGTGTGTTCCGCTGCTTCTCGATGAGGAGGAGAAGGAGCAATAGAAAAGAAAGGCAGGAAGGTCGACGAGACGAGCGTAGGTTTGCTATCCTACGCTGGAGGAAGAGGATAAGGAATGAAAAGAGAAATATGCTGAAATGAAGGAAGATAAAACAAAAACTACACTTGAACTAGACTGCTCTCTTTGGTAGTGGTGGATGCAGGACTTCAGGTATATCACATTGCACTACAGATCTTCGGGTCATGGTACCAACTGAATGCTTGCATGAATTAATCTCGGGGAGCTTACATGCAGCAAGGTTACACACCATTCGAAATTCAAATCTAGGTTAATACAGCTGGTGGTGGCTTGGTTCCAAACTGCAAGGATGTAAAATAGTCGGATTGACATCTGAATGCTAGATATGCCAGTTGTTGCTCCATTCCAATCGTGCCGGTCATCCTAAATTAAGAAGCTTTTGCAAGGAACACCGCTTGCGAAGAGCAAAGGGCAAGTTGTTTTCGACAAGCACCTTGCCAAGTCTAGACGTGAGCCGAGTGTGCAAATAGTCAATAAGCAAAATATAAGAAGTCGTTGAGGGAGCGGTGTGACCTATCGTGCAGATTTTGCCCTTCGCCAATAACACTGACTCTAATGTTGAAACCGTGTTTTTTGCGGTTCTCTGGCTATAGTCCTAACTGATAAGTTATGGCCCTTTTTTGCCGTTTGTGTTGCTCTAAAAACATTTCGTGAGAGATAACACAAACGCGTAACAAATACATGTTCAAAGTGCCACGTGCAACTACAGCAACCACCAAGCGATTATCACAGCTATTATTCAAAAGTAATATTAAATATACCCACCCCCTGCCTCCATGTCATCACATTGGTGTTTTATACAGCTTCGCTGGAATACATTCACTGGGCGAGATGGTGGCCTTTATTTTTTTCAAATTGAAAGTTGTTTACCTTACTTGTACTTTATTTTGAAGGTGACAATTCCTCTGTTTTGATTTCAGTTTTTCAATTTTTTTATTTTGCTTTAGTTATATTTCTCTTTTTTTTCCTTTTTTGCTGCACGACATAGAGGAATAGCGTAACTGAAGTGCCTAAATTTCTAACTATTTGAAGCAAGCAAGTTAGCGCAGAGCAGAACGGAAACAAAAAAAAGTGCATGTATGCTATGTATACCTGAAAACCGAACCAACTTGTTGGCCTACTATTATCAGTACCGCGTTATTGGCACGTAGTCTAAATGTAAAAATCAAGCATGCGTTTTCCTGTTGTATTTACTGATTCTAACTCAATGACGGGCAGAGCATGTGACGCCACGTCTCCCACTCTCGAACCTCTGGGGGTAAATGCTTACGTGACTATGGCTTCAAGTTGTTCTGTGCTAATCAAGGAGGTTTAATAGGCTGACGTTGGAGCTCCCGCAATGCCTTGCCAGCAAAAGTGCGCGCAGTCGAAGCAACCAAAACACACATAGTGCGCAGCGCACCAGAAGACATTGAACAACACAGCGATTGCTACGATTGCATGGAAGCAATAGCACAAGCAAAGTGCTACCGGCGAATCCATTTCCTCGATGTATCTAACCCTTTAAACATATGCCCCCCCCCCCCTTTTCTTCACGCGCTCATACTCGCCGGCAATAGGTATACTGTTGCGGCAGGTACAGAAGGGAACTCTCCTTACCCCCTTCTTCATGCAGCGTTTTCGCAGAGATCAAGACCTGTGCACCCTGTTGCGAAGCCACCTCCGATCCCACCGCTGACCTCCACTGTTGCGAAAGACGGACCGATCCCGCCGATGCCACCGCTGTTGCGAAAGACGGGGACGCCAACACGGTCCCGAAGGCGCCACTGCTTTCAACTCCGCCGGGAAGGTCACCAGCCGTTTGGTAGCGTATGTTTCTCAGCTCGCGACTGCTTCTGCGCAGAGCTGATAAGACGAACGGACGAGACGACGGTGAGTTAAACAAGGTTTATGTACAGCATATTTACAGAGGTGTTACAATTTCGGCACTGGGGCCGACAGAGACTCGAAGAGCCGAGCTCTCCTCTCTAACACATAGGTCAACTTTTCGCCTAAGACCGCCGACTCACACACATGTCGGCTCTCCGACACGGGGACTCCTCTCACATAGGACCGCCGATCGCGACGCGCCGCAGGGCTTCTTTTATTTGCACCGGGTCCAACCAAAATGTCCAATCAGAAGCGCCGCTGGTCGTCAGGGCAGATTCCTCCAATGGGGTCGCCGCTGGGCCACGTCAGACCCCCAGACACGAGGACGCCGGCTCGCTGTCACGTACGCTGCTGACTCAATGCACGTGGGCCAGAGAGGCGCCGCGCGTGTTCACGCCGTTGAGTTGTTCGCGTCAGGCGGGCTGCGGGCTGGCCTTGACCCAGATTGCCTTTTTCAGAGGCACGGACGTTTGACGAGGACTCGCTGGCATAACAGCACCCCCGCCGCCAGACAATGCACCGGAAAGACGAGCTGCTTCCACGGGGCTCGGATGTCAGGTGCGCTCGTTCGCCAGGTCCCTCCAAGTTCGCCGCCAGGGCCATGGGGAGAATACAGCTCCAGACTGTTCCGGGAACACATCCCATTTTTGACGACGGATCCCAGCTCCACTGGCTTGTCGCCACAACTTGCTGGCCAACTTCGCTCGTCTCTTCTGACCATTTTCGGTTTCAGCACTTGACGATGGTTCTGCAACTTGCTAAGAACGGTTCGACAACAGACAACACACGACACAAGCAAGTGCCCTCGGTCACCCAACAGAACACCAGACAAAGTATAGTACAACATATACCTATCTACGTGTCTATCGGAATTTTGTTCCCTCTACATCAAGAGGCACATGTGGGACACAAGACTCTTAAAGTAAGAACTTGAATTTTTCACACTTACAACAACGCAACGAATTAGAATACCACATAAAGTTGGCCCCTTGAGATCACTCTGAACGAGAGCGCTCAGCCCAGGTCGTGATGAGGTCAAAATTTTGCCCCGTACTGCCAGCCAGAAACCGAAAGGTTGAGAAGGTACTAGCTAGAACGCACTGCTCAATGCACCTGCATTAGCGTTTAGCTTTCCCTTTTTTTTTTGATAGCGAACGTCAAAGTTGCGCTGTGGAGCAACATGCTCCACCTCAGTAACCGGCCACTTTTAGGCGACGATACCTATGCGGCACCAAGAGCGGCTCACACTTGCGACGTTCCACAGGAGAACAACGATACGGTTGGCTAGGGATTGGTTCCTCACAAGTTAGCTCTATTTCGTGTTCGATCACCGTCGTGTCTCCGGGACGGTCCGAGAACACGTATCCAAACTCGGAAACAATCCTTTTCAGGTCCTCCTCCTGGACTTCACTTAACCTAGGCTTTAGGTTACACTCCTCCCCAATTACTTTCGATCCTCCTTCGAATATATCACTAGAACTCCAAATTTCTGCTCCCTCTTCCTCTGAAGCATTCAACAGCTGATTGACGACTGCTTTCAAGTTGTAAATTTTGTGCGGCCGCGTTCCTAATTTCACTGCATAATTTGTATCGCAAGGCTTCGATAATACTTTGGCGGGCCCTTCCCAATGAACCTCAAGCTTGTTCCTTTTGGACGGCTGCAGCAGCATTACCTGATTATCAACTTCAAAAGCGCGCTTCTTCACCGATTTCTCGTAGTGCTCCTTCGACAGCACTTGTGCCGCGTTTTTGTGGCTTTCCACTAGCGCCTCAATCGAGAGATCCTCACGCTGCTCTCGAATGAGCGTCTCTCGATCAACTCTCGGCAGCTCGCTCCAACTTTCCGCTACAGGCGAGAGCGTTGCAACCCTCTCGCTCTGACTCAATGGCGCCATGTCGTCTCCCCTTTCCACGGAAACCGTGCCGGTCGCTTCGGCGACGGGCCGCTCGCGTGACTGCTCACATGACTCACGCGGAAAATTTCTTCTCTGAGGTTCCGTCGACCCGCCGACAAGGTCACTTGAGAGTTCACTGCATTGAACCAGATCAAGCTGCCGCGATAGCTTCCGCGCTTGCGATCGCGTGAGGGCCATGCACGCTAAGTTGGGGAAGAACGATTTGCCCTGCTCTTTGAGAAGCTGCTCCGAGTTGTTAGAGAAAAGATAGGGAAAACGATCGTTTAGCGCGGCAGACACAGCCGCTTCGGTGCGAAGCTTACCGAACGGGCCTTCAATGACAACGGTGGCGATTGGTAAGCGAACACTCTGCTCCTCGGCGACTTGCCTGATCCACGCGCATTCTCCTGTAAAGTCATCCGGAGACACCAATGAAGGATGGACAACGTCCATGGTTGCCGCTGAGTCTCTAAGTGCTCGGCACGTTTTCTCATTCACCCTAATTTCTTGGAGATACGGCTCCAACAACCGAATGTTTTTTTCTGATTCTCGGATCGTTGCGAAAGCAAACTTTTCCTGACAGTTTCTCGCGATGTGTCCTTCCTTTTTGCAGTTGTAGCAGATTAGCGGCTTCCGTTTGTTTTCCGATTCAAATGCCCGTGTGGTAGAAACCTCACTCGATTTCTCCGCTTCTGTTTGCCCTTCCCCTACACTGTCCTTCGTAAGAGACGGGTCCTCCTTGAAATTACGGTGCGGAGCGGGTTTCCGTTGATCAGGTTTCTTTGAAAAGCCCTCTTTTCTTTCATCCTTTTCAACGCGCACTGCCCTGCTATGCAACTTTCGGCGAGTATAATACTCCTCAGCTAACTCTGCTGCCTTGTTTAGCTGTACTTCACCAAGTTTGTCCTGCAGCCAAAGTTTGACATCCTCCTCGATGCAGCGGTAGAATTGCTCCAATGCAACGCATTCCACCACTTTATCGCGGTCGTCATAAACACCTTCGCCCTTGAGCCATTCAATCAAATCGGCTTTAAGACGAAACGCGAAGTCAACGTGTGACTCATTCCCCTTTTTAGCATACCGGAACCTTTGCCTGAAAGCCTCGGGTGACAACTTATAACGTCTCAAGAGCACTTCCTTAACCTCGTCATAGCTCTCAAACGCTTCCCTCGACAAGCAAGTTATCGCGTCGGACACTTCGCCGGGAAGAAGAGCTAGCAGGTTCCGCGCCCAAAGAGGCCGCTCCAAAGCGTTTCGCTCACAGACGCGTTCAAACTTGACGAGATACTTCGCCATGTCCTCGCCTACTACGAACGGTGGCAGTTGGTCCCGAATTCTAAAACCGCTGACCTGAATCGTCGGGGAAGCTACGCTAGGCGCCTGCGAACACTGTAGGATTGCCAATTCTAGTCGTTTCATCTCAAGGCGCTCCTGTCTCTCGGCCTCCTCGCGCTCGCGACGTTCTACTTCTCGCCTTTCAGCCTCCTCACGGCGTGCTTTAATATCCACCCAGGCCTCATCGACTTCCTCAGCCGACACTCCCTCATCCTTCATGATCTCTAGGATCGCTTGCTTTCGTTTCGCGCGGCCCAAAGTAATGCCGAGTTCCTCACAAATTTCGATGAGTTCCTTCACTTTAAGGTTATCCATCGTTCACACTAGCCTCCTGCTGTTTGCCCCTGTTAACAATTTACTTGCCGTACCCACTATAAGTCAACAAGCAAGACGCGCAAGCAATTTTTCACTCTCCCGTGTTTACCCCCTCCGCATTAACTTTGGTTTCAAAGCACTTCGACTTTGCTTGAAACGATCAAAGCTCACTCTAATGCTTCACACAGCCCTTCTCTAAACTACTACAACCTGAGCTAGAGTAGTCTGGTGAACTGAGGGGAAAACATCAGGCACTCACCGCATCGATGTCGCTGACGCCGGCCGATCCCGCAGCTGCCAACCACTGTTGCGAAGCCACCTCCGATCCCACCGCTGACCTCCACTGTTGCGAAAGACGGACCGATCCCGCCGATGCCACCGCTGTTGCGAAAGACGGGGACGCCAACACGGTCCCGAAGGCGCCACTGCTTTCAACTCCGCCGGGAAGGTCACCAGCCGTTTGGTAGCGTATGTTTCTCAGCTCGCGACTGCTTCTGCGCAGAGATGATAAGACGAGCGGACGAGACGACGGTGAGTTAAACAAGGTTTATGTACAGCATATTTACAGAGGCGTTACAATTTCGGCACTGGGGCCGACAGAGACTCGAAGAGCCGAGCTCTCCTCTCTAACACATAGGTCAACTTTTCGCCTAAGACCGCCGACTCACACACATGTCGGCTCTCCGACACGGGGACTCCTCTCACATAGGACCGCCGATCGCGACGCGCCGCATTGCTTCTTTTATTTGCACCGGGTCCAACCAAAATGTCCAATCAGAAGCGCCGCTGGTCGTCAGGGCAGATTCCTCCAATGGGGTCGCCGCTGGGCCACGTCAGACCCCCAGACACGAGGACGCCGGCTCGCTGTCACGTACGCTGCTGACTCAATGCACGTGGGCCAGAGAGGCGCCGCGCGTGTTCACGCCGTTGAGTTGTTCGCGTCAGGCGGGCTGCGGGCTGGCCTTGACCCAGATTGCCTTTTTCAGAGGCACGGACGTTTGACGAGGACTCGCTGGCATAACAGCACCCCCGCCGCCAGACAATGCACCGGAAAGACGAGCTGCTTCCACGGGGCTCGGATGTCAGGTGCGCTCGTTCGCCAGGTCCCTCCAAGTTCGCCGCCAGGGCCATGGGGAGAATACAGCTCCAGACTGTTCCGGGAACACATCCCATTTTTGACGACGGATCCCAGCTCCACTGGCTTGTCGCCACAACTTGCTGGCCAACTTCGCTCGTCTCTTCTGACCATTTTCGGTTTCAGCACTTGACGATGGTTCTGCAACTTGCTAAGAACGGTTCGACAACAGACAACACACGACACAAGCAAGTGCCCTCGGTCACCCAACAGAACACCAGACAAAGTATAGTACAACATATACCTATCTACGTGTCTATCGGAATTTTGTTCCCTCTACATCAAGAGGCACATGTGGGACACAAGACTCTTAAAGTAAGAACTTGAATTTTTCACACTTACAACAACGCAACGAATTAGAATACCACATAAAGTTGGCCCCTTGAGATCACTCTGAACGAGAGCGCTCAGCCCAGGTCGTGATGAGGTCAAAATTTTGCCCCGTACTGCCAGCCAGAAACCGAAAGGTTGAGAAGGTACTAGCTAGAACGCACTGCTCAATGCACCTGCATTAGCGTTTAGCTTTCCCTTTTTTTTTTGATAGCGAACGTCAAAGTTGCGCTGTGGAGCAACATGCTCCACCTCAGTAACCGGCCACTTTTAGGCGACGATACCTATGCGGCACCAAGAGCGGCTCACACTTGCGACGTTCCACAGGAGAACAACGATACGGTTGGCTAGGGATTGGTTCCTCACAAGTTAGCTCTATTTCGTGTTCGATCACCGTCGTGTCTCCGGGACGGTCCGAGAACACGTATCCAAACTCGGAAACAATCCTTTTCAGGTCCTCCTCCTGGACTTCACTTAACCTAGGCTTTAGGTTACACTCCTCCCCAATTACTTTCGATCCTCCTTCGAATATATCACTAGAACTCCAAATTTCTGCTCCCTCTTCCTCTGAAGCATTCAACAGCTGATTGACGACTGCTTTCAAGTTGTAAATTTTGTGCGGCCGCGTTCCTAATTTCACTGCATAATTTGTATCGCAAGGCTTCGATAATACTTTGGCGGGCCCTTCCCAATGAACCTCAAGCTTGTTCCTTTTGGACGGCTGCAGCAGCATTACCTGATTATCAACTTCAAAAGCGCGCTTCTTCACCGATTTCTCGTAGTGCTCCTTCGACAGCACTTGTGCCGCGTTTTTGTGGCTTTCCACTAGCGCCTCAATCGAGAGATCCTCACGCTGCTCTCGAATGAGCGTCTCTTGATCAACTCTCGGCAGCTCGCTCCAACTTTCCGCTACAGGCGAGAGCGTTGCAACCCTCTCGCTCTGACTCAATGGCGCCATGTCGTCTCCCCTTTCCACGGAAACCGTGCCGGTCGCTTCGGCGACGGGCCGCTCGCGTGACTGCTCACATGACTCACGCGGAAAATTTCTTCTCTGAGGTTCCGTCGACCCGCCGACAAGGTCACTTGAGAGTTCACTGCATTGAACCAGATCAAGCTGCCGCGATAGCTTCCGCGCTTGCGATCGCGTGAGGGCCATGCACGCTAAGTTGGGGAAGAACGATTTGCCCTGCTCTTTGAGAAGCTGCTCCGAGTTGTTAGAGAAAAGATAGGGAAAACGATCGTTTAGCGCGGCAGACACAGCCGCTTCGGTGCGAAGCTTACCGAACGGGCCTTCAATGACAACGGTGGCGATTGGTAAGCGAACACTCTGCTCCTCGGCGACTTGCCTGATCCACGCGCATTCTCCTGTAAAGTCATCCGGAGACACCAATGAAGGATGGACAACGTCCATGGTTGCCGCTGAGTCTCTAAGTGCTCGGCACGTTTTCTCATTCACCCTAATTTCTTGGAGATACGGCTCCAACAACCGAATGTTTTTTTCTGATTCTCGGATCGTTGCGAAAGCAAACTTTTCCTGACAGTTTCTCGCGATGTGTCCTTCCTTTTTGCAGTTGTAGCAGATTAGCGGCTTCCGTTTGTTTTCCGATTCAAATGCCCGTCTGGTAGAAACCTCACTCGATTTCTCCGCTTCTGTTTGCCCTTCCCCTACACTGTCCTTCGTAAGAGACGGGTCCTCCTTGAAATTACGGTGCGGAGCGGGTTTCCGTTGATCAGGTTTCTTTGAAAAGCCCTCTTTTCTTTCATCCTTTTCAACGCGCACTGCCCTGCTATGCAACTTTCGGCGAGTATAATACTCCTCAGCTAACTCTGCTGCCTTGTTTAGCTGTACTTCACTAAGTTTGTCCTGCAGCCAAAGTTTGACATCCTCCTCGATGCAGCGGTAGAATTGCTCCAATGCAACGCATTCCACCACTTTATCGCGGTCGTCATAAACACCTTCGCCCTTGAGCCATTCAATCAAATCGGCTTTAAGACGAAACGCGAAGTCAACGTGTGACTCATTCCCCTTTTTAGCATACCGGAACCTTTGCCTGAAAGCCTCGGGTGACAACTTATAACGTCTCAAGAGCACTTCCTTAACCTCGTCATAGCTCTCAAACGCTTCCCTCGACAAGCAAGTTATCGCGTCGGACACTTCGCCGGGAAGAAGAGCTAGCAGGTTCCGCGCCCAAAGAGGCCGCTCCAAAGCGTTTCGCTCACAGACGCGTTCAAACTTGACGAGATACTTCGCCATGTCCTCGCCTACTACGAACGGTGGCAGTTGGTCCCGAATTCTAAAACCGCTGACCTGAATCGTCGGGGAAGCTACGCTAGGCGCCTGCGAACACTGTAGGATTGCCAATTCTAGTCGTTTCATCTCAAGGCGCTCCTGTCTCTCGGCCTCCTCGCGCTCGCGACGTTCTACTTCTCGCCTTTCAGCCTCCTCACGGCGTGCTTTAATATCCACCCAGGCCTCATCGACTTCCTCAGCCGACACTCCCTCATCCTTCATGATCTCTAGGATCGCTTGCTTTCGTTTCGCGCGGCCCAAAGTAATGCCGAGTTCCTCACAAATTTCGATGAGTTCCTTCACTTTAAGGTTATCCATCGTTCACACTAGCCTCCTGCTGTTTGCCCCTGTTAACAATTTACTTGCCGTACCCACTATAAGTCAACAAGCAAGACGCGCAAGCAATTTTTCACTCTCCCGTGTTTACCCCCTCCGCATTAACTTTGGTTTCAAAGCACTTCGACTTTGCTTGAAACGATCAAAGCTCACTCTAATGCTTCACACAGCCCTTCTCTAAACTACTACAACCTGAGCTAGAGTAGTCTGGTGAACTGAGGGGAAAACATCAGGCACTCACCGCATCGATGTCGCTGACGCCGGCCGATCCCGCAGCTGCCAACCACTGTTGCGAAGCCACCTCCGATCCCACCGCTGACCTCCACTGTTGCGAAAGACGGACCGATCCCGCCGATGCCACCGCTGTTGCGAAAGACGGGGACGCCAACACGGTCCCGAAGGCGCCACTGCTTTCAACTCCGCCGGGAAGGTCACCAGCCGTTTGGTAGCGTATGTTTCTCAGCTCGCGACTGCTTCTGCGCAGAGATGATAAGACGAGCGGACGAGACGACGGTGAGTTAAACAAGGTTTATGTACAGCATATTTACAGAGGCGTTACAATTTCGGCACTGGGGCCGACAGAGACTCGAAGAGCCGAGCTCTCCTCTCTAACACATAGGTCAACTTTTCGCCTAAGACCGCCGACTCACACACATGTCGGCTCTCCGACACGGGGACTCCTCTCACATAGGACCGCCGATCGCGACGCGCCGCATTGCTTCTTTTATTTGCACCGGGTCCAACCAAAATGTCCAATCAGAAGCGCCGCTGGTCGTCAGGGCAGATTCCTCCAATGGGGTCGCCGCTGGGCCACGTCAGACCCCCAGACACGAGGACGCCGGCTCGCTGTCACGTACGCTGCTGACTCAATGCACGTGGGCCAGAGAGGCGCCGCGCGTGTTCACGCCGTTGAGTTGTTCGCGTCAGGCGGGCTGCGGGCTGGCCTTGACCCAGATTGCCTTTTTCAGAGGCACGGACGTTTGACGAGGACTCGCTGGCATAACAACCCCGAGTATTGGCATCTGCAGCCACTGCATCACTCGAGCGGACCTGGCGCACCTCATCTAGGGCTGCCCCCTGTACTCTAGAACTAGGCAACGGGTCCTTGCCACCATCCCACTGGAATGGCGCCCGGCATCATTCCGGGCCCGCTCAAAACCCGGGTGCATCACTGGCACCGCCGCAAATCAGCTATGGCGGTCACTGCTCGAGTACATGCACGATCCAGAAGCTCCAGCCGTTGGCACCAGGCTTCGTCTTGGACACGACAGCAGAACGTCAACTCGCCACACGCTCATTAGGACTGCAGTTATAGTGCCCCATTTTTCTTTTTAAATGCGAAGCATTTCTTAGTGAACTTCGGCGACTTTGAGCGTGTCTATCTATCTATCTATCTATCTATCTATCTATCTATCTATCTATCTATCTATATATCTATCTAGCCGCCTACGACTTTTAGCTCTTCTGGCCGTTTCGATAATGCTATCGATACCAAACTTGGTATGGCATAAGATGACTATATAAAAATATATTTACCTGGTCATAACACAAAAATTATGACATGTATGCCATGAATGCCATGATTTACATGTCATGGTCCTGCCGCTCTTGTGGTGGTTTCGTTCACATGGAATGTTGCAAAACTGGTATGATATGACATGATTGCATGGCGAACACAAACAACAGACCCTAACTTGAAAATCATGACACGCGTGTCATGTAACAACATGACTGCATTGCATGCTCATGATGTGGTCGAGGTCGTTTCGCTAGCATCACATACGCCAAATTTGGTATTACAGTACGTGATAAGATGACGAAGGTATATGACTGGCGCAAACATGATAATCATGTGATGCGTGTCATGTAACAACATGACTACATGCCACGCTCATGATGCGCTGGCAGCCATTTTGCTAGCTTTACTTATACCAAATTTGGTATTACAGGACGTGAATCGCTGACGAAAATGTGATACTAGTGCAAACATGACAAACATGAGATGCGTGTCATGTAACAACATGACTACAAGTAACGCTCATAATGCGCTCACGGCCATTTCGCTTGCTTCACATGTACCAAACTTGGTAATACGCAACGCGAACGGACGAAATAAGTAAATGACACATCCAAACATAATAATGACGACATGCGTGTTATGTAACAACATGACTATATGCCCCACTCATGATGCACTCGCGGTCATTTCGCTAACTTCACATGTGTCAAATTTGGTATTACGCTGTAAGAATGGATGATGAAGGTATGCGACTGGTACAAACATGATAATCATGAGATGCGTGTCATGTGAGAACATGACTACATGCCACAGTCAATGCGCCAATACATTTCGACATGACGCGGTGCGCGTGCTCGCCGGCATTCATTTCGTCACGAAAAGAGGGAGACGCAGTGTTTGTTGTCTTGGTAACGTATCGGCGCGAAATGCAGCATGTCGAATTTCGCACCGGTTGTCGTCGGGCCGTGCCGATCGAAGTTGTTCGTGCAGGTCGCGCCCATGGCGTCAGACTATATAGTGCTCGCGTTTTGCTTGCGTAGCGTCGCTGTGCCCAGTCTGCGCGCGCATCAACGCTACACTGAAGTATATTGGGCTCTTCACGATGCACTCGCTGCCGTTTTGCTAAATCCACAAATACCAACTTTGGTGTTACGTGACGTCAATGAATGACGAAAGTATATGACAGGTGCAAACATGATAATCCTGACACGCGTGTCATGTAAGAACATGACAACATACCACGCTCATAGCGTGCTCTCGGCCATTTCGCTAGCTCCACATATACTAAATTTGGTATCACGTGACGTGAATAGATCATGAAAGTGAACAACACATCCAAACATGATAATGATGACACGGAAGTCATGTACGGCACCATTTACTTCCACCTCGTAACGTTCTGCTGACTTTAAAGTGACATATAAGCATTTGTCATTCGTGCTTCGCATATCATTGTTTCCCACTGTACGTGGAATGTGCCCATGTTTGATATCGTTTTTTTTAATGCAATCCTGTCTCTCCCTTTGCCTCACCGAAGACATTCAAGGGCATAAAATGTGTATAGAGACGTGTTAACAGCAACAACAGCAAAAGTGAAGCCAGCTTTTGCCGACCAAACATTTCAGAAATATGCTCTATACTGGTAGTGCCCACTTGTAGATCAAGGACTTTCATCTGTTAATGCAAATGCTACGTTAATTGTGTTATAAAAGGCAGTTGTTCGTGACGAAATAAGTCCCGAAAACGAGTATGGATGACTGAATATTCATTAAACATTGCCTCCAATTAGAGGCTTACCAAAAAAAAGTAGCAGCACTAAGACGCACTTGGAGCATGACTTCACTCCTGGACAATGATTCTGTATTCAGCAATTTTGTAAACCCCCATGGAGGCAACTGTATAGCATAACCTACTGCGACTATCTTCGGCAGGGGACGACTTGAGGCCATGCCATTGTAGAGTACGCAGTACTCTAAATCGTTTACTATTTTCTCTATCCAGCATAATTTTGTTGATGTGTCCTCATCAAGTGTAAGGCCCAAGGGACGGCTTTCAGCTCTCCCATAGTAGAATACCGAGTACCAAAAATCGTTAACCACATTTTCCAAACATGCACATCAGGGGACGGATTTATGCTCTCCCATAGTACAGTACCGAATACTCAAAACCGTTAACCACATTTTCCGAACGAGATACTTACTATGCGGGACCCTGGTGATAAGGGCCTGGCTTAGACCTACAACTTAGTTTGTCCTTGAAACCCCGCTTTCCGTAAATGGAAAGAGAGAGAGAATAAACCAGTCGAACTCCCCACGCACTGAAAACGAAGATGCCTGTTTCTTTCTTGAGTAACGTAAAAGATCTGTTAAGCCCGATTGTCTCACCGAGGCTTCCGTACCCGCAATCCGCAATCTGTATGTTGTTTTCTAGTTCCTAATGGGTTGCGTGTCAGAGGTGACCAATTAGGGGATTAATCAATTATCGAACCGTAGTGCGGTTGAACCCCCTGCAGCGGCTGATTTCTATTTCCGCGCCGCTCCGGTGGAGAAGTCGGGCCTTTGCGAAGGGGGTCAAACGCAGGCAGCATTGCGAGGGACACCCCCCGAGAGGCATGGAGCACCCTTCCCCGCTGGCTAGCGCCGAGCCAGGCAGGCAAACCGGTCTTTCTTCTTCCACGACTCCCGTGCGCCCCGCTCCGCAAGGCGCCCTTCCAGGCCACCGCCGCTGACGCCGACGTGGAGGAACGCTTCACAGCTTTCACGGAGAAAGCTTGGGCATTTCCCCCCCACAACCACCACCACCTGCAACTCTTCTGCTCACGAGTGAGTGGCAACAAGTGACATGTGAGGAGTGTCGGAAGACCAAGGCCCTGACGACGATGTCGACGACGTGAACGACTCGTCGGGCAAGCTAAGCTTTGTATCGCGGGGGTCTTCGTGCACGGCAACGCGACAAGGCGGTGTCAACGGACTTCTCGATTCTGAGAGAAACGCTGGAGGGTCGTCGGACATGGCCATGTTTTATTCGAGCACCTCGACGCGCCGGCTAGGCCTCGCCCCGCTGTCAGTAGCGGTGGCAGTGCTTGCAGTGGTTCTGCTTCCTTCGCTGGCTGAAGGCCGTGAGTATACAATCGGCAATCATAACTGTTCTCTTCGTGTGCCGCTCGGTTACGCAGTTAGCCCAACGAAAATGTTTTCACTTTTTTTGTTTCCGAATACGATGTCTTACGTCACTACGGAAGTCAGCACAAGTTACGCTTTTGTTTAGCTTGGTGATTCTGTTACGGTATTGCTGCAAACACGAACGTCAGATGTTAAAATGGTGTTATGGTTCTCCAACGGGGACACGTTGTGGCTGTACGCTTCACTCCAAAATGTTTCCTGCGCCTACAGTACATTGTAGTTTTTCTCTACAGAGGTGCGATGCAGATTGAACAATCAATGTGTTGTATTGCTGTACACGTATTGTTGCTGTGTGCGTATGTTTTCTTAGTGTGGCTTCATATGCGCGATCATTTCATTCGCTCAGCTTCTTGCACCTATTCATTCGTCTGTTCGATTATTTACTGATGGCCCATAGAAGTTCGCATTGCTCGACAACTGAATGAAATTTCGTGTTGCGTACGTAACATCGTAACAAACTTAACATCGTAATATGCTGGGATTGGCTGCAAGAAAGATTGAACCCTGAAACGTATTTTGTTAGTGGGATTATGATACTGAGGGTGGTGTGATTAGATCATTTTGTTTACGCTTGACGCACTCCTAGCAACGAAGAAAATTAGTCACTATCGTACCAGCTGCGTTTATCGCTCTTTGTAAATACGTTTTTTTAAGTGATATTCAGGGGTGGTTTGTAATCAAGCAGCCACATGAATGAACTTCATTGGGCCCTTCAGAACGCGCTTTCGCATGTTGGAGGTCGCTCCCAAGTATGAAAAAAAACGTTCTTAAAAATAAACAAAACAGCAAAGTTATCTGTGTCATATGGTTCCCTGTCCTAGTGAGGTTTCGAAAACTTACAAGTAAGCGACCGAGAAAAAAACAATACACGGCTATCGAAAATTTCGGCGTATTTTTCGTCCATGCAATGTTTACGCACTGTTCTGTGGTGAAGACTGCCACGTTAGCGATCGATATTTCTTTTATAAGATTAATAACGCCGTTTGTATGTCTAATATGCAGTCATGCTGCAAACACAGGGTGGTTTCAGTATACGAAATCTAGGCTGGTGTTCTATTAACCTCCTGATCAGCTGATTAATATTTTAATATCACGTGCTACGTGAGACAAGAGATAATCAGGAATAAAAAAAAAACAAGCTTACTGAACGCAAGTTTTGGCATAACTTTGTCCTGCTAAAAGGTATATGGTTGTGCGGTCATTTTTTATCTTATTAGCCTAATGTTTTCTTCACTTGATTGAGACCGAGTAATTGGAGTTAAAGCGATCATCCTAAAAGCGTGCGTAGCATAGTTCGCTGAAGTGACGTTTGGGTACTCGAAAAAACGTTACTGATGACACTTAAGTAGTGTTCACCGGACTTTCAACTGCAGCTATTTATTAGACGGCTGCAAGTCCAATGACTTAAGAAGAATAAGAGTGATCGCGTGGAAATGTTATGTGAACGTGGGGAGTTACAGTGGAACGCCCCGCAACCAGAATATGCGGGGACTGACCATGGCCAGCCGCCGACCGCGAAAGTGGATGACAGAGAGATATTTCTGTTGCTGAGCACCCTGATCATCGTTGTGCCATCGATGTCTTCGGCTCACAGGTGCTTGTAAAGTTATGCCCATAAAAGCACCGCTATATACTTTTTTGGCTTAGTGCCTGGCTGGAGCACCTCCAAGTGACCGTAAGCTTTCACGAACTTCCGTCTCTATGTCAGCTGCTATCCTTGCTAGTTGCTGCTTGACGGGAAGGACGCACAGTTTTCGCTGCAGCTTTCGAACGCAGCAAAGTGTGCGCTAACTGACCGCGGCAAAAAAAAAAAAAGGGGGGGGGGGTTGCTATTTACGGAGACAAACGCTAGTTCTGTGTACTCCGCGCAGGGAAAGTAGGTCGTAGACAACCTTCTTATTTGGCGTTCCGGTCCCCATTCTTTAAGAAAATAAGCGCAGGAGGTCTTAGAATTGGCCTGGAGGTGCCAAAATGTGGGAGGCTGTTTAGAAAGAGCTAATTTTGTTGCGGATAAGCGAGCTGCTATAAAAAGCAGCACCTTGAAAAGCGTGTGCGAGCTATATATAGAGCAACTAGGTAGACCTTGGGTATAGCAATGCAACTACTGAACTTCCAGCTTGATCGGAGCCCGTTCCGCAGTGTTTGTCGAAAGTGCGCACTACTTCGTGAAAGCTGTTCTCCAACGCTTCCTATGAACGGTTTCAAGATTGCAAGCGTTGAACCCCTGAAAATTCTCGGTCACCTCATTTACCAGCTCCTAACGTCGAAACTGAAAGCATGTTTTCAAGGTGGTTTTTAGGGTAATGAAAGTCTCTCTTTAGCTTTTCAGATAAAAGGAACGTGCGCGAAGTACAGAGGAATCCTATTATAGTTATGATGTAGCTCAAAAGAATATTTGTTTGAATATATTTTTCAATAATTTGGAAGTAAAGTGTAGAAAATGAGCAGGCTATTTTCTAAAGCACTTCCTGCTAACCTATGCGTAACCTAACCTATGCTAACCTATGTAACAGGCAGAGTCCTTCAAAAGCATTGAAGGACTCTGTAACAGGGCACATCGCTGAAACCGGATGTCATCAAGGGCCTGTGTTTGTACACAGTGATAGGGTATAGTCATAACAATCGTGAGACATAATTTTTTTTTGTCCTCACTATAACCAAGCTTACAAGTGACGAGGTACAACGAAAGCTTATTAACGCTATGATCGCAGGTTTCATTCTGCACTATCTGTATGGCACGCAGTGAGAATGTTATTGAAATTTATCTTTCTCCGAATTATTTGGGAATATCTGTGGGTACCATTTTCAGAGGCAACGTGAGTGGTTGATTGATTGATTGATTGATTGATTGATTGATTGATTGATTGATTGATTGATTGATTGATTGATATGTGGGGTTTAACGTCCCAAAACCACCATATGATTATGAGAGATGCCGTAGTGGAAGGCTCCGGAAAGTTTGACCTCCTTGGGTTCTTCAACGTGCACCCAAATCTGAGCACACGGGCCTACAGCATTTTCGTTTCCACTGAAAACGCAGCCGCCGTAGCCGTGATTCAATCCCGTGACCTGAGGATCAGCGGCCGAGTACCTTAGCCACTAGACCACCGCGGCGGTGCTCAGAGCCAACATGATAAATGACTCTGTATCAACAAGAAACATTAGCACCTTTTTTGATAACAGCGTCATGGAGCAACAGTGCGTGACGAACCATGGGATACAACATTATTTTGCAGTCTAGCCGGATGATGATGATTTCATATAGATGACGCTCACCCACAAAGGAGTATGGGCCAAGAATCACCAAAGCAGGCTGTAGAGGGGCTGTTTCTTATTCAGCGCAGTATTCCTTAAACGCGAAAATAAACACAACTGTTTCCTCATGTAGTGTAGCGCCGTTAAACGGCTTAACCCGGTGAATGCACAATTTAAAGTTCATTCTTAGAAGCTAGCGAAAAGCACATGTCCCCTGAAATTACAGTATCTTCGCGTGGATTTAGCATCATCATTCTCTGTTTAAATGTTTGCCGCTTATGTAAACTTTGCAATACATGCTACCCTGCCGCTGTGGCTAAGGTATCGACTGCTGACCCGCAGGTCGCGGGAACAGATCCCGGCTGCGGTGGCTGCATTTTTGATGGAGGTGGAAATCCTGTAAGCCCCTGTGCTCAGCTTTAGCTGCACGGTAAAGAACCCCAGGTTTTCGAAATTTCCGGAGCCCTCCACTACAGCGTCTCTCATAATCTTATGGTGGTTTTGGAACGTCAATCCCCACATATCTTTCTCTATTGCATGATATTTTTACTAACCCCTGCACCCCTTACGCACGTTCACTTGATGCGTTCGTCTCAAATCATGTGAACCAACAACCACAATATTTATTTTAGGGGCGAAGCTCCTTAAGGCGTGGGTCTGTATACAACCTTGACGAATGTAGTTATAGGTAGCCACCCCTATTAGTTCAGTTCTTGGAGCGTTCGCTAGATGGCGTTTCCTGGTATATAATGAGAAGATGTGATATATTACAAAACTAGCCGGCAGTACTTGTTGTGTTCACTCAGCAAGTGCGGATGCACGAACAGACAGACGGACAAATGGACGGATGGATGGATGACTCACGCTTTACCGATAAAACCCTCCGAAGCTTCGCCCCTTCATCATCCATCACTCCATGGTTATGCTGTGACTTTTTCACTACGAACACCACATTGAAATCGACCATACGGCTTCTTCTTGCATCCCAAAAGGCTTGCTATATATCAAAGGCGATTCTCCTTGATAAGTGCTCGTCTTGTGAGAACGTTCACTTGTGCTTCACCTATTTTTGTGTGTGTGTGATTTTCCCTTCCTTTATGAAGGCACCGTCATGGGCTCGGACATTCTGAGCCTCTCGCAAACCACTCTCTTGCAGGTCGCACATCGCACTGTTACGTGTGCCGCTCCAGGAGCCAGCTGGGCGACTGTCGGGACCCGTTCCCCTACAACGAGACCACGGTCGAAGGCGTGCGAGGGGTTGAGGCCTCGCCTTGCGCCTCCAAGTGGTGCGGCAAGCTTGTCGAAGGAAGGGACGACGGTGAGTGGTGTATTTGTGGTGTCACAAATTTCTGATAGTAAATTTCGCTTCTCTCAGTAGCTGTTGTGGGTCTTTAATGGCATTGTGCAATGCGCATCTATCGCCCATACAACAGCTTTACCTCACGGAACGATAGTATAGAACTGGCTCACCCCTGCAGCTGTGGCGCGACCGCATCTTGATGTAACCAGAGGTCAGCTAAGCACAGTAAGCTACCTTTGTAACAGGACGTTCCATTTATGCAATAAAGAAGCTTTCATGATGGCTGTTTCATCTCTATAGAAAAAGAAATGCAGTGTGTGCAGTATCCTTTGCAAGCAAAAAAATCAGCCATGACACCTGTGACAGAGAACTCCATCATGAATAACATTGCGTGTACCAAGAAAAGGGGCGAAACAAACCTGACGATTATAAAACATAGCCCAGAAGAGCATATGGGCTTGAAGCCTAAATGCTGTCCAGAAGGGTTGAATAGCCCAGAAAGATTGAATAGCCCAGACCATTGCCTAATCATCAACTTCATTTATTTGGAATCTCTATGTTTCTCTGCAGATTTCGAACACTCTAGTAAGAAAAGAACTATACATGCCCTAGCACGCAAAAACACCCTTGCAGGTTTGCTACAGCTCAAGTAGTGGCTAATAAGGTTAGCCTCTGCCGTGAATGGCCCTGAAGCAGATCACGTTTAAGCTGTTCCATACTTCATACGTTCGTCAAATCTCCGCTTGATATCGGGAAGCTTCAGAGACGCCGGCGTTGTGATTGTTTGGCCAGCCATCATAATATTGGAAACTTGTCATATTTAACACCTACCCCGTCTTATTATGAATGGTGACCGGCCAACCTTGGCGTACCATATTTAGTCGCATACAACGAGCACTGCTGATGACACACAAATGACGGCTAGTGTGAACTTACTCTGGGCAGATGTCGACTAGTGCAATGTGTTGACTAAACTATGGTCAGTGTTGTATGACGGCCGCATGATGACAAGCTAGCAACTTCCTGTCAAACTAATATATTTTTAAAGTTTACTGAACAACGGTATTCAAGCATTGATTATGAGTAGTGTCAGCATATCTGAGTTATCTGTTATAGCGGCCATATTGTCTTAACATTCATTGTCGCTGTCTACTGTTTTCACAGCCTTATTCCCTTCATTCAGGCTCAAATGATATTTCGCATATACAAAAACAACTCAAGCTTCTACTGCCCGACTTGTTCTCTACAGATTTCGACCTAGCCACGGAGCGGATGTGTTTGCAGCGACCCCCCGACGACCAGGAGGAGCGGTGCGCAGAGACTCTTTACCAAAACAGACGCGTCTACATGTGCTTCTGCCGGGGAGACCTGTGCAACGGGGCCCACAAAACGGCAACCACCGGTGCCGCGGTCATCGCTCTTGCACTCGCAGCAACCTGGGTGATCAACTGCGCGTTACCATTGTGACGAAGGCAGACCTCGCAGGACTTAGAAGAGCGCAAGTACTTCAGAGAGGTCAGCTGAGTCTGGACACAGTTAAGCATCGAATACTTTATACGTGCTCGGAAGTTGTGTACGGCCACGGACAATTCAAATACGAATATGTTAGGACCTAGCTAAACGTTTCTTTGACCTAATTGGTTCATGGCTTCTGAAGAAAAAAAAATTGCAGCGCGAAGCAACGCAAGGACATGCCTGTGTTCTTTGTGTGTCCTTTCATGACCTTTCGCTACATTTTTTTTGTCTAATGTTAAAAAAAACTAGAACACTTTTTTGCGTCATTTTGGTTTCACCAGTACACTTAACGTCGTCTTCATTTCACTTTGCGCACTTAGTGTGGGACCCAAAGAGTGATGAAATCCACATCATAATAGCCTATGCGAGATAATGCTTTTATGTTTTTATTGGTTGGCTGTTCCACATCGGTACTGTTTGTTCGTGTTTGAGTTGTCCTTGACTGTACTGGCAACGTCCACTTTCCATATAACGTGGCACAAACACTACATGTCTAAAAACGGGCTTTGTTCGACATTCATTGTCATTAGATCGCGTCTGGTACACACATGCCACAGCGTCAAGACAGCAACCAGACACAGAGTGAGCGCGCCCAATTTCTGGCCTCATTTGCAAGAAGTTGCTGTACACACACAATGTTTTTGTGTGATGCAATGCTGACTGCGTTCACTACCGTAATTGAATACAAACAAGGTATAGCAGAGTTAAAAAAAACCTTTGCGTAAACGATACTGAACGCTACGTTGCACTGCTTTTGAGATAATGTGGCCTTCTTCTTTACCTCATAATTTCCGAGATACTACTATCAAATATATAACTAACACTATACGTGTAGAACACGACATGCAAAGTACTCGGTGTAGTAAGAGTGTTTTCATATCGTCAGATGAGCGCAAAGCTCACATATGCTCAGAACATACCAGCGTAACTGCTACACAGCGGTCCATCACTGCCATCAGTTTCTCACGTTTGGAGAACCTCGTTATAATGTATTTGTTGTTTTGAAATTATCATGTACTCTAATCTTTGTTGTATCTGAAAGATTAAAATGTTTGTTGTAAAAAAACTTTTGTCGTTACTGGGCAATTTATGTTATGGTGCTTATGTATCAAAGCGCAGTACACTGGTAAGGCACACCATATACAGCAGAATCTACCGTAATATGCGGAGCAAGCATCCTCCCCCCCCCCCCCATCCGCCCCTTGTCCCCTGCGATGAAGGAAAATTCAACCAGATTTAGAGAGTGGCGCTTGCTCGGGCCCGGACCGAAATTCCAGGCGGCGATAGGAGAAGCGCCAATTTTAAATAAATGACCATTCATATTTCTAATGAAAAACTTCACTTATTTACATTACAAGAAAGTTTTCTAAAAAAAACATACATACGCATTCAATGTACCGATTCTTGTGCTTCTTTTTACGCAAGCGATGCTCATCCTGAAAAAAAAAAAAAGTTGCCAGAGGGGAAGAAGCGGAAAGGAGGGAGGCTTGCTCGTTCATTCACTCTTACTTTAAATCTCCTGAAAAAGGAAGGGCGGCGTTTGGTTGGCGTTTTACGGTAGTTAGCACCCTGATATAAGAGTCTTTCGTTTATAGCAAACTGATAACGAACTCTGGTTGGTCACGCTTTCTTTCAGTTGCATTATTTATTTACAACGAACCCAAATTCGACAGCCGCCTGGATGTCGGCTGCAATTTAACGACCAAATATTTGGCTCGCGCGAAACTCGAAATTGGACAGGTAACATAAAAAGTAAATGAATATCGAAATTGATAGCCCAACTGCTTTTTTTCTGAAGGGATACGAAGAGAAAAATAAATCGGTTGAAATTGGTAAATGTTACTCTGCAGACTTCAATGTCCTTAATGCCACCATCTTCAACAACAGAGAAGAAAGTGAAGGTCGCAGCCTCATTTTTTCGTTTCGCGCCAAAATCTCCACGCGTGACGTCACGGATTTCGAAGCGCTTTTTTCATACCCTAGTGACAATAGACAGACAGACAATGAACTCTGCCGAGGTCCTGAGGTGCGACTAGGAAAGCCGCCTAGGGCAGCTCCCACGTCGGAGCAGGCAGGCGGGGCCTGACCACCGTGTCGTGCGCCCTCTAGACGCTGAACGGCGAGGTCGGAGCTCTTGAGCGCCTCCAGCCACTCTGCTTCTGTGGTGAGAAGATCGTCGTGCCGCAACGAGGGACACTGCCAGAGCATGTGTTCTAAAGTGCAGAAGGGGTCTCCGCAATCTGGGCAATCAGGCTCGTAGGAGTCCGCATACCTGCTGACCCTGGCAAAGCTGGAGTAGGCCGCAGTCTGGCGAATTCGCAGGGTGGAAGACTAAGGCCTACAAAGCTGATGCAACAAAATTTACTGAAACTTGGTGTGTCAAGTATTTGGCTTCCACTGAAGGCAATGTACTTCATTTTTGCTGTTAGAAACGATGTATAGGTCCCAGTAGACGCCATGAAAATGTACGACGCCATAGTGATTCGTGAAGAAACTTGAAGGTGGCGCCGCCGCCGCATTTTCTTATCGCGCGTTTTCCAGTTACCAAGCGTCCAGCTTACAGTGGCCCCGTGGTAAACATACCAATTTTGGTTTCGCGATAAAACACACAGAGGAGTACGAGAAAAGTCGCTTTTCTGTGCTGTTCTGTTGTAACTGTTTTGTTGGGCAGAGGTTGACTTTCACATTACCTCTTCTACTCCATATCGATAAGTTCTGCAATATAAATAAATAGATGAAAAGCAACGAAAGCTGCCCAAAAATAAACAATGAGCGAAAAAAACATAAATAGCACACTAAAACAGCTTGAAGTAACATGGAAATGTACAGTTTGCTTGTCGCAATTCACATTGCAAAAAAAAAAACGTTCACACACACTTTTTTTCCACCGACAGTGTATGTACTAACACACATTTCCATACATCACCCTACGAAGCTATATCTCCCTAGTGCTCATACAGTCCGGTCTCCACTGAGAAGTCTATCAGGAAGATGTTCCCTTTTTTTCTGAAAGTCCGTTTCAGGCCATGGTTGAAGTATTTTTTTATATGCGAGGGGCTGTCTCTCTAAGCTTGCTAGTTTCTTTCTCAATTTTCCTCTTTCATTGGCATACTTTACGTCCTTCGAAAAAATGTGACGAACACTGTCATATTCGTGACCACAGTGGCATTCCGGTATATTCACACAGCGCTGGTCTAGCAGCCTCTCCTCATTGTCCTGTTTGGGGAGTAAATGAGTCAACTGAACATTACCTCATTTCCTGTAATAGATTCTCTGCATTACGCAAAAACACTTCAGGTGCCGTTTGCCGCCTTCTTGAAATAAACTTAAATGTGCAAAATGTACTTTTTTTCGGGGCTTTGTCTCTTGGCCACATCGACGAAAAGAGTGATGACGCATTGCAGGAGTTCGTCAAAAGTTCAAAGACGTTTAAGTGTTGAAATCATTTTTGGTAGATTTTATTACTTTTCTAAATTAATTTTTAGTTCAAATGCACCGCTTGTTTGCATTACACAACAATTTATTAACTATTCTACTATTAAATTCGTCCTGTTGCACCTTTCTTTTCCTTTCTCGTAAATAGATCAACCGTAACCTGTTATTAAGGAAGTAATTCATGAAAACTATCCAGTTCTTGGCCAATCCCCCAGCGTGAGTGTGCGCCACACCTTCAAGAAACTTGACTTCTCTCGACTTGCGCTGGATCGATTTATTTCGCGCAGTAAGCTGTTTGTATGTGCTACTTCCAGTGGAAGGCTGGGGAGTACCGTCTGCAAGTGTCACGGGAGATCTGCCACTATAGAGAATTTTCTCTGTCGCTCTTTTCTTTAATGTCCCTCTAAATGCAAGGTTCTGTTAAAACCAACAAGACGAAGACCACATCATTCTTCAGATAAGGTTTAAAACAGGCCTGTATTGCTATACAGGACTTTTACACATTGCTGTTATACCGTAATTTCACCTTCTCATCTCCGGTACAAGTAGCTGGAAATGCCACAGACAGACAAAAACATTACCCTATTTATAGTGTGTTTGAAGCACAGGATAATGCATTTTTGTATTTAGTATTTTCGTGCAAGCCATTGTCGATTTCTTAGAGCAGATGTTACAAACAATATTAGATATAACGAAGTAATTTATGATACCTGTCTTGTAGCGAGGTTCGGCTGCATTTGACAACAACTATGGTCAGGATTTTCATTTTTTTTTTTTTTGCTGTTTCGCCTTTAGGTACACGCTAACGTTCTTACGTTTCGCCTCCATTACAGCAATAAAACACACGATGGTTCCAAACACAACATTTATTGCATTCTGTGGAAGTCCCGTTTAACCATTTGACAACTGTTAGACTCAAGGTTTATTACCCGAGCTCCGAGTAATAATATGGAAGGCACCAACTTTTGTAGAGATTCGTTGAAGACAATACGTACAAGGGCGAACAATAGTTTCCAGGATGCTATCCTATGGAATCATATGACAGCACGAGCCTGGAACTTTTGGACACCCCTGCACATCCAGAACGACTCGCGAAATTCGCAAACGTCCGCTATTGTACCGGCAAAAACCTTCACAGCTCCACTCAACTAGATGCTGATGTCAAAACTACCATGACTGTAGTTTATTTCAAGCGTTTTATAAGGACAGAGCTGCCTGTGATACTGAAGTACAATATATGCCAAACAAATGACTAAAAACTGAAATAGTCGTCTAGCGTACAATGCGCGTTCATGCCACCAAGCATGCAGACATATTACTCTTGCAAGCAATGTCTTGTTCGTGAGTCATTCTATTTACGTGACATGAAAGTTTTATTATAGAACAAAAAGGCTTTGCATCGCAGCTTGAGTCGAAGAAAAGCCCTATTTGCAATGCGTGATGTCATGAAAGACATTGTAATTACTTACTAAATATAGTAGGGAAACAGTTACTCGCTGCTTGTCAAAAAACAATAGTAATAAAATATGCAATGTTCTCAGTGATCGACGAAAGCAGTTTCTCTTATTAACATATTCAGACAACGTATCACCTGTGAGGTGGAGCCCGTACTATGAAGTGATTAATTCGAGAAAAGCATTGATTCTGACTGCTTTACCGAGCCCTTCAACAGCAGAATTTTGTAAACAGGTTTTTCGAAACTAATTGCAGCAGCCCATAACCAGAGTTGAGCACTAATAGACCCACATATTGAACAAAATATAATTTTACAAGAAGAGACGCATGTATCAGCCTCAATTTCGGCAGAAAAGATGGAGAGAAATAGAATCTAAAAACAAGATTTTTGATAGCCATCTTGTCCAAATTAAGAATGTCTAGTGATATGTCATCGTGTCTGATTAAATTAGGTGGAACCACGAAAGGTTATACTGTCCAAGTTTTACCAACTCGGCATCAATGAGATGTTCTACTTTTACATGCGTGAGTGGCGCTATGCATAAGGCCAATGATACATATATTGAACTGCTACGTTTATCCCATGAAAGTTTGTACCGCTTGTCTGTGTGGTCCGCACTGAACCACGTAAATATAAGTGAGCGTTCTTTACCAGGCCCATTAGATGGCCCCGGAGTAGCCACCGTGATGCCACATTGTAATGAATTCCTTTTCCCTGAAACCCACAGTTCTCTGCAGGAGTGGCTTTGACCACATAGAATTCTCACGCAACAATATGTTGTACTCAATAGATTCTATATAGTTGTTTGGATGCCTATGTATAAAAAAAAAGCTATGCAACGAAACAATTCTGCCGCGCATACTCAACATGACACTGTCAAGCGTACAAGAAGGCGTTCACTGAATGGTGACTGTAGTGTAAATGTAGGGTAGCCGCAGTAAATATAACCAAAGAAGAAGCCCTTGTTGAGATGAAGCCCCTTAGTATAAACGAAGACTCTGTCTTTTTCTTGTTTTTCTCACGGTCGGATATCCCTCATATACACTAGTGCTAGGTTGTGCGCCAAAGGCATGAATCCCATTCCCGGTGTGTTTTCGCGACCCATTCGCTCCGGTTATATTCCGTGACTCTCGATAGCAATCGATGCTGCAATCAGGGTAGGAATGCTTCCCGTAGAAATTGCCATGACTCGTTCAAATTGTTAATACCTCGTGTAGGGCACAAGGTATTAAGATACAGGTATCAAGGCTCAAAGTATTAACTTATATCGCGTGTGCGAAATAAACGGTACCCCGTGCATGAATGGTCTTTTCGCACGTGGGCAGTCTGCACATGGGCGCCGGCCTCGAAGACACACGTGTTGTGATTTTCGGTGGCCAAAATGTGACAAGTGTGCACCGAGCGACATCTGGTGTCGAAGCATACAAATGTTTCCCTCAAAGAGAAACGCAAATGCAGGCCTCCGAGATTTCCTACCAGCATGCGGTGGACAATTGTGGACCCCAAGAGCCACCAGTTTTGATTTCGGCGATCTCCACTTGAGGTGCTGTTTGGACCAGGAAAAATCGAAAACATGGCGGGAAAGTGCACCACGCTGCGCTACTTGCAAGGGTGGCCTATCAGCACAGTCGGGGATATACTACCAAAAGGAAAAAATTATGCCGCATCCATCTGCACACGCATTTGATCTATGGCGCCTGAGTCAGACAACATTTACAGCAATCGTTATGGCAGACACAGCCGTCACGTCTCGTGAGCACGTAGGTAAGTGGTCTCGGACATGTAGGGCGACTTTCGGAAAATCGGCTCGTCGTCCAGGTGGTCGACCAGCAGGTCGGCCTTGATTTCGAGCGTCACTTTGTGGAACTCCCGGACGTAGGTGAAGAAGAAGAGAACCACGCACAGGCCGAGGATCCACTCGAAGATGGCCGCAGTCACGAGAAGTCCGAAACCCTGTAGAAAAAGAAAAAGGAAAAATTAAGTGTTGATCGATGAAGTGATTTGCTAATTATGGACAAAGCATGTCCTATATAGACCATAATGTCTACGTAGAAGATGCAGACTAGTATAACAGACGGACAGGCGGGTGCATGGGAGGACGAATGGTCGGAGGGACAGATGCATGGATGGCCGGACGAACAGAGCATGGTCTTTTTTTAAACCACATGCGCACTAAGAACGCACGCTGTCCAATATTTCTAATGCATGCATGTATTTCAGTCTGACGGGAAGCAACGACAATGACGTCAACGGATATCATGAAAAAATAAGGAGCTTTGCTCTTAAAATCAATCGAAGAAGAACAAGAAAAATCTTCATGAAAGGACAAGCTATATTAAGCGAACAGCCGATTGGTTGAAAGAAAGGGCATCAGTCTGAGCGTACTGTAAATGTAACGTTTTCGAAATAACGATGGAAGCCAGCGCTAGGCAACGTTATCGAACCTTCGTGTTACGCCATGGATATGCGATAGGGTTCGAACAAAATCATGAGGTTTATTTAATCCCCTAGTGTAGAGTACTTACCGATTTTTTTAACCGGACATTTAAGGCTAAGTAACGCCCATACTTGTGTTTTCACCGCATTCAGTTAGGGTCATACCGATGTAATTTCAACTTGAACGCGTAGATCAGAGCTAACACTAACTTTAGAGGCAATAATCATCTGAACATGACGTGACTGTCTCGAGCATTCAAACATACGCCTTACAAGTCTTTAGAGTATAGATTGGGGAGCCTTCGTATGCGCGCGCCTACGTTGAGCCAGAGCGCACATGAAGACTCCCTCCACTAGATGATCTGATGCCACGTTCGAATCCGTGAGTACTGTTCACTGCTTCTTTATTAGCATTTCATACAATTCTTTCACCTGCAAAACTGTCGTATCTTTCTCTAGTTTTCAGTTTCATCCACATTATATCGGAGCTTCACTGTGGCCGAAACGAGTCTAAATTCCAGGCAATTATTTTCATGAGATTTGTTATGACTGTGCGATCAAAAGCGATAGTGAGATGAACAAATGTCGAAGCGAGGTCAAACTTAATTTTTCTAAACCAACAAACTACTGGTATGCCCAACAAACTAGTGGTATGCCAACGTTGGCAGCTGATTGTGCGATGCTTAAGCCTCATTTAGAATAAGCGCAGGCCACACCAATAGACTGTATGCACCGGGGAACGCAGAATCATTGGTGTGCAACTTTCACGCAAGTCGTTGGCGCCACATTCCGTTCTGAGCATCTAGCAAATGAGAACGTACTTATGATAAACATTCGGAGAATGGCAGCCTGGTTAAGGACAAGCAAACTAAAAAAAAACGAAAAACATATGGATGCTTCACTACAGTTAAACCTGTTAGGAAGTGCATAACACGGTTACTCAGCGACTCCCGCTCGTCAAGTTCCCACTGCTTAGTTTACTCCAGCGCTAATGATGACAATATTCGAGGTAAGCATGGTAGGATTTCCAGAGCACGAGTAGAAGCGTGTTAGGGAAATTCGCAAACTCAGTCTACAATATGTGCGCTACTTTTTGCTGCGCTTTATCGACATCTGCTTTTTATGGCAGTTGAGATACGCGTCGTGTGCAGCGAGTTACGTCCGGTTCTTTCACCCATCAGATGCAGTGGCATCACACCGCTGTAACGTAGAGGAAAAGGTATTCGCTCCTTCAGGAGGGTGGTGGCGCCCTCTCTTACGCAGCACAGGAGTCAGCCACAGGTTTCCTGAACGTTTTTAGCTATTGTAGACATATTGTTCCGATTGCTTCTTGGTTACTTCTGTAAATTATCTTACTTTAGGCATTGATATTTCCTTCTAACCAGATTTTGAGCATTGATAGCATTATTATGGCCTCTGTGAGCACTTTACTCTGAGCATGATCATGTGACTTGAGATTCATGAATGGACGACAACATGGGTCCCTAAAGTTCTCCCACTGCAAAAAAAAAAAGTTTAGCCAAACTAACCTAACCAAAATTTAGTTTTTCTTTTGCTCATTTTACCTCGTGCACAAAGCTTCACGCAAAGCTTTGCACAAAACTAACAATGCCTCAACAACAGTTGGCAATAGCTATATGGAAAGGCTCACGGCAGTCGGAAATATTGCTTTGCCAATCAAATCAGACGCTCAAAAAAAAAAAAGGGCTCAACAAAGGGTGAGCACTAACACTGTCTATACTCAGATTTTTTTTTTTTTTCGCCCCTAGGAACAACGTTTGCGTGCGTATCTTCAGAGGTGTTATCTTATTATTACCAATAACTGTTATAACTTATAAACATAAGGGTGGGGTTGGGGAAAGGGGGTAATCATTTAAGAATGAAGTGGGTGTTGATGCCTTCCGACTCCGTCTCTTCAACCAGAAGAACCATCACGAACCTCGGGCCACTCTAATTATTGCCATTTTGCTTCAGACAGTGTACTTCCGGAAGTTCACTTGCAAATTTCAATCACAGATACATGAAGACCCAGTTACCCATAGATCACCCACAATGCACAATTATTTGGACTTCCTCACAAACCACAGTCTCGTGGCACATCCAAGCTCGGCAAACAGCAAGAAAAAATTGCCCACGCCTTACAATACTGCACTTAAATTGAAAATATCGAAGAGTGTCATACCTCATCCGACGGAACCTTCATCCGTAGTGGATGGTCACGCACTTTTTCCTTCCAGATTGACTTGCCTACAGCGCCAATCGCGGCCACTGAAAGAGGAAAGTATGCACTCAGAGCCACTTCACGCTCACGGCAAGTGTTCATTCCAATAGTAAGGTACTACAGTTCTTTATGACACACCTTAGAATGCTTATGTTATACAAATTGCGACATTAGCAATAACTCTGCCCAAAACATTGGGCGTCATTAGTGCTGAACTAGTATCATACTTGGTCATGGGATCCCGAGTGAAGCTGCACCGCAAGAAGAAATGATTCTGGCGGTGAGTGCCCACCAATGAGGATTAAAAAAATTGCTGGGGTGGAAATCATCGCCTAGGAGTGAAGCCGTGCCTCTGGCAAGATGGTGGATGCAGTGGCCATCTTACTAGGGGCATAATGAAGTATCACCGTTCTGTGATTAAGAACAGAGCGTTTCCTTCGCACGCCCGACGAGTGTAATGTGAAAACTTTTTCGGGTCACATAGTGACTCAAGTGCGTCTTATTGTTACTAGTTTTTATTTTTTTTTTAGTGTGCCTCCAATTAGAGGCAAAGTACTTGGGAAATGCAGTCATCCATACTCGTTTCTCTGTGTTATCTCGTTCGGAACAATTATCTTTTAATACGGAAATAACGTAGAATGTACACTGACATATTAAAGCCACTTGATCTCTACGTGGGCACTATCAGAAAAGAACATGTTCTCCACATCTTGGTAGTGGCAAAAGCTGGCTTCATTTCTGCTGGCAAGGCAATGCGGGAGCTTCCACTCCAGCAATTTTTTTAATCCTCCTTGGTGCCCACTAAACACTCGAGTAACCATAGCAAATGAGACGAGCATTAAAAGTCATAGCCCTAACGATAAACCATTCTTGCGGTGAAGGCCATTCACAATCACGTGAAACAATGATTCACCTACATTTACGGAGGATATCAAAGAAAAATTATCAAACACTTGTTTTCTTTGTTATATACAACCCCATGAAACCATTAGACAAATGAAGACAAGGATTATTCAAGCGGAAGTATTGGCAGTACAGACTTACTGGATGTAGAGTACAGAAACAAGTGCACTGAGTGCTTTCAACCCTTCTGCCAAGGTAGGTGTTGGTAAGAGCTGTATGATGTATATTCTATAATACTGTTACGCTCAAGGAGGACCAGGACGTATATGGCTGAAGGGGGCCGTTTATTTTGGTCGCGAAGAGAAGCGCCGGAGCGGCCAACAGGTTGATGATCACAGTGTCGTCGTCTTCTTTCTTCCTCCAGCTTGGGGCAGCCAGCATGTTCAGCCACCTTCGTTTTCTTCCAAGGCATGCGTAACATTCCTCCCCTCGCAGACGAAGCCCGCCGGGTGAGATAACTGATTCAGCTTGGTGTGTACAACTTCAATCGAGTGACATGGACTGCTTGGGTTTTAGCGGCTCTTCTACCACTTCTCGTGAGGCGAGCTATTGTGTATGTGACTTCCGTGATTTTGTCGAGAGCGACAAATAGTTCGGCAAATGTGGCCAAGAACTTTTGGCATCACCCGCGTCTTCGTACCGAAGTCCACAGCCACACTAAGTCGCCTGGATGGTAAGTTACAGGCCGGTGGCGGACGCCATAGCGTACTTTCGATTTTTCCTGTGATGCCAAAGTGCGTAGACGAGCAATACGACGCACCTCTTCTGCAAGGCAGAGGATTTCGGTGACTGAGAGGTTTCCGTGCGCCGAGAATGGCAAAACAGTGTCGAGTGTGTGCCGTGGCGGTCGTGCGTACATCAAGAAAAAGGGGCTATAGCCTGTTGTCTCGTGCTTAGCGGTGTTGAACGCGTACGTTGTAAATGGTAGCACGTCATCCCAGTTCTTGTGGTCGGATGCCACATACATAGAGAGCATGTTAACAATTGTTCGGTTGGTGCGCTCCATGAGCCCATTTGTTTGCGGATGATATGGCGACGAGTGACAAAGGCGGGACTCACTCAATCGAAGCAGCTCTTCTACTATATCTGCCGTAAATTGTCGCCCACGATCACTGATGATCTAGTGAGGTGGGCCATGTCGGAGGATAACGTGCTGCAGCAGGAACACAGAGACGTCGCTGGCAGTTGCGGTTGGTATGGCCGCCGTCTCGCAGTAGCGCGTGAGGTAACGAACACATACAATTATCCAGCGATTGCCCTTAGCCGACTTTGGAAAAGGGCCCATGAGGTCAATGCCCACCTGTTGGAAAGGTGTGCTTGGAGGTGGCAAAGGCTGTAGAAGACCAGCCGGAGCAGTAGATGGGCATTTGTGGCGTTGACACTGTGTGCAGCTGGCCACATACGCCTCGACTGACTGTCGCATTCCTGGCCAATAAAAGCGTTTTTTAGCACGGTAAAGCGTCCGCGCAGAACCTAAATGTCCGGACGTAGGATTGTCGTGCATAGCACCTAAAATCGCTGTCCGAAGGCTTTCTGGCACTACCAGGAGCAAACGTGCGCTAGTGCTGGAAAAGTTCTTCTTATATAGGAGTCCGTTGCGTACACAGAAATGGCATGCCATAGGAGCTGTGCAAAGCGATGATAGCCTGGTGTCCTTTCGCTGTTCATAATTGAAAGTACTGAGGCCGGGAAAATTTGGTGACACAGAAGCTACGAAGTGATCGAGGTCATCGGCATCACACTCTGTAATGCTCAGTGGCATGCGCGAAAGGCAATCTGCGTCGGCGTGTCATCGACCACTTTTGTATGAGACTATGAAGTTATACTCTTTGAGCCGAAGTGCCCAGCGTGCTAGACGGCCGCAAGGATCCCGAAGGTTGACGAGCCAACACAATGAGTGGTGGTCGGTGACGACTGTAAAAGGGCGTCCATATAGGTAAGACCGAAACCGCTGAATCGCAAATACTACCGCGAGGCATTCTTGTTCTGTGACAGTGTAATTCTGCTCGGGCCTACTCAAGGAGCGACTTGCGTATGCAATCACGTGCTCGCGGTTACCATAGCGTTGAACTAGGACGGCACCAATTCCTATGCCGCTGGCATGTGTGTGCAGTTCGGTTGGAGCTGATGGGTTGAAGTGTTGAAGAACAGGCTGCGACGTCAGGAGGAACTTCAGTTGACGAAAAGAGGAGTCGCACTCCGGAGTCCACTCGAAGGGAGTATTTTTCTGTAGCAAACATGTCAGCGGATACGTGACCTTGGCAAATTTAGGTATAAAACAGCGAAAAAAGGAGCAAAGTCCCAAAAAACTGCAGAGCTCCTTCACAGAGCGCGGCACATTGAACGTTTCAACGGCTGCTGTTTTCTGGGGATCTGGACGGATGCCCTCCTGGTTGACTAGGTGTCCGAGAACAAGGGTTTGTCGGTCCCCGAAGTGGCATTTATTTGAGTTAAGAACAAGGCCAGCGTTTCTTATGCAAGCCAGTACAGTATCCAGACGTGAATTGTGTTCGCGGAAGGTGCGGCCAAAAATGACGACGTCGTCGAGATAGCACATGCAAATGCTCCACTTCAAGCCACAAAGAACAGTGTTCATAAATCGCACGAACCTCGCCGGCGCGTTGCACAGTCCAAATGGCATCACGTTGAATTCAAAAAGGCTGTCAGGGGTTACAAAGGCTGTCTTTTCTTTATCTTCAGGATGCATGGGAATTTGCCAGTAGCCCGATCTTAAATCTACACAGGAAAAGTGAGAGGACAAATGCAGACAGTCTATGGCATCATCAATGCGTGGAAGTGGGTACACGTCTTTTTTTGTTACAGCATTCAATCGCCGATAATCGACACAAAATCTCCAGGGTCTGTCTTTCTTTTTAACGAGAATTACTGGAGCTGCCCATGGACTTACCGACTCTTGAATGATACCGTTTTCAATCACTTCGTTCACCTGCTCATTAATAATCTGCCGCTTGGATGGTGAAACACGGTATGGCTTTTGTCTAATCGGATTGGCCAAACTCGTGTTGATAGTGTGACATGCCCGAGAAGCAGAAATTAGGGGCGCTGCGTCTTTCTGCGCAAAGTCGAATGCAGAGACGTGCTTCGAAAGTACATTGACCAATGTTCGGCGTTCACTTGTGCTCAGCGACTTATTCACCATTGACAGAAGAGCCGTTTCAAAACCGTGACTACGATGCTCTTTTGGCGCATCTCTAAGCTCGGTCACCAGTAAGGCCTCGTGTTGTCCACTGACGACGGCTAACTTTAGACCATCTGGTAACATCACGGGTTCTGTAGAGCAATTGACAGTCCATAAACCAGCGCGTCCACATCTGATCGACACCACACAATGTGGGATCAACACATTCTTTTACATGCAGTTGGTGTACACTGGTTCTACGTTGGCATCAAAGTTGGCGGAATAGCTGTCGCTGCAACCAACAGGTACACGAACAGTTGATAACGGTGGTATGATAGTGTCACCACAGACACACAATGCTGTCTCACCATCCACAGGGTTTTCCAAGAGTGCTGGTGGAACGTGATCACTCAAGACTATTGTCCCTGTGCGGCAGTCGACAGTCGCACCACACTCCCTCAAAAAGTCCATACCCAAAATAACATCATGTGTCGCCTGCGGAATAATCACGAACTCCGTTGGGATAACGCAGCCTCCGAGAAACACGTCAGCTTGATACACACCAACACGATGCAGTGCCTCACCACTCAGCAAAACTTCGAAGCTTGATTCCACCTAAATAAAACCTTCCGCCCCAAGGTATCTTTAAAAAACGCACTCATGACCGAAATGGTTGCCCTCGTATCTACCAAAGCCATCACAGACACATCGTCAACAGAAACAGTACTTTGTTCTTGAGCATCAACACAGGAGGTATTTCTGATATTAGCACGTCTCCGGTGACCTCACCTCCATCGGCCGCGCTTGCTAGTTTTCCTGTGGCAAAGGAGACGTGTTGCGACGTCGTGGTGAAGGAGAACGGGGAACACGAGGCGGTGGAGGCGTCAAGCTCCTGTCAGATGTAGGGGAGTGGTTCCGAAAGCTGCGGGTCCAGTAGTCGTCGCGAGGCAGCAGGTGTGTTGCCTTAGGGTCGTCGTACGGTCGATCAGACGATCGTGTGAAGTGTTGTGGTGGGCCATGGTACGTTGCTCGCGGGTCATCGCGAAGTCGTTCGGAAGGCCGTGCAAAGTGTGGTGGGTAGCCATACCGTGGGGCTACACGTCGACGGTTGCAAAATCGCGAAATATGTCCTGGTACACCACAGGAGTAAAAAACTGTGAGAGGTCAAAACTCTCTTTGTTCGTCGATGAATCGAACATCGTCTTCCCTGGCGTAGTGGGTCGGTTCATTCCGTATATCATAGGGATAGACCGGGCGTCGCGAAGAAGGCGGACGCTGGGGGCGTCGGTCATGGCGAGGAGCTGGCAAGCGTGGTGCTTTCCTTGGCTGTGGGGGTGCACTGTACTCAACAGCTGCTGCACTAACCATCGATTGCCAAGGGATCGTAGAAGGCGGTGGTGCAGTCACAGCCTCACGTGACACATCTACCGAATGTTGGTCATTTACAGAATGGTGATCAACTGCTGAATGCGTCTGTTCTCTATAGCGAAAAAGTTCTTCGCGAACAATCTCTCAAATCGTTGAGCACAGGTCTGGGCAGGTGCTCGTGTCGATGCTGGCAACCGTTGGAACATTTGTGAGCCGGCCGAACTTTGGAGCAATCCTGCGCATTTTCAGCTGTTCAAAAGTTCGGCAATGCCGAATCACGTCGGACACCGAGCTCAGGTGCTCTTTTCCGATGAGAAAATTATAGACATCTTCGGCTATGCCTTTCAGCAAATGCCCTACTTTGTCGTCTTCTGACATCTGATCATTGACCACCTTGCAGAGCTTCAGCACATCCTCTATATACGTGGTTCATGTCTCACCTGGAAGCTGCACGCGTTGAGACGATGTCTGCTCTGCCCGCTTCCTTTTGATGCTCGAGTCGCCGAAACACACTTTCAGCTCTGCAACAAAAACGTCCCACGTCGGCAGTGTGTCCTCGTGGTTTTCGTACCACACGAGCGCAGTATCTGTAAGGCAAAAGACCGTATTGCTGAGCTTAGCGGCGGCATCCTAGCCGTTGGACTTACTGACTCGCTTGGACTGGACGAGCCACGCATCGACATCCTCTCCCGATTTTCCTCCAAAGATTGGCGGGACTCGGTAGTAGGGCACGGAACCCATTGGAGTTGGCCTTGAAGCGTTAGATGGCTGATCTTGGGCCATTACGATCGGCGCAGCGGGAGTCCGGCAAGGCGGCGGCTGCGGCGTAGTCCAGGTAGTGAAGCTCCCGTCGTTGAGCTTGTCTTACCCAGCACGCTTCCACCAATCTGTTACGCACAAGGAGGACCAAGACGTATACGGCTGAAGGGGGCCGTTTATTTTGGTCGCGAAGAGAAGCGCCGGAGCGGCCAACAGGTTGATGATCGCAGTGTCGTCGTCTTTTTTCTTCCTCCAGCTTGGGCAGCCAGCATGTTCAACCACCTTCGTTTTCTTCCAAGGCATGCGTAACTTTTATTATGAAACTAACGTAGAATGTACACTGACATATTAAAGCCACTTGATCTCTAAGTGGGCACTATCAGAAAAGAACATGTTCCCCACATCTTGGTAGTGGCAAAAGCTGGCTTCATTTTTGTTGGCAAGACAATGCGGGAGCTTCCACTCCAGCAATTTTTTTAATCCTCCTTGATGCCCACTAAACACTCGAGTAACCATAGCAAATGAGACAAGCATTAAAAGTGATAGCCCTAACAATAAACCATTCCTGTGGTGAAGGCCTTTCACAATCACGTGAAACAATGATTCACCGACATCTACGGAGGATATCAAAGAAAAATTATCAAACACTTGTTTTCTTTGTTATATACAACCCCATGAAACCATTAGACAAATGAAGACAAGGATTATTCAAGCGGAAGTATTGGCAGTGCAGACTTACTGGAAGTAGAGCACAGAAACAAGCGCACTGAGTGCTTTCAACCCTTCTGCCAAGGTAGGTGTTGGTAAGAGCTGTATGATGTATATTCTATAAAATTTTCAAAGAGATACTGTCATATGTGTGCATACCTGTTTCTTTTCTTTTAAAGTTCTTTTTTCCTCTCACAAACCGGAGACCAGTTTTCATCTTCCTGTAGCGATGCATAAATATGTTATTTGAAGTGCAGCAATCCGTGCATGACAGACAACTCACAGCTGCCGCCACTTCCTGCGTGACGTAGCCCATAGTCACGCACCTTTTGGGCATTTAACCGCGTCTCCTGAGAAAATTGCAAATTGTCTCGAATAAAGCTGAATGAAATGAAATGAGATCATGTCATCTATGCTTTATTTGGCTTCATTTGATATATATGTGTGGTTTAACGTCCCAAAACCACCATATAATTATGAGAGACACCGTAGTGGAGGGCTCCAGAAATTTCGACCACCTGGGGTTCTTTAATGTGCACCCAAATCTGAGCACACGGGCCTACAAAATTTCCGCCTCCATCGGAAATGCAGCCGTCGCAGCCGGGATTCGATCCCGCGACCTGCGGGTAAGCAGCCAAGTACCTTAGCCACTAGCCCACCGCGGCGGGGCATGGAAAAGTTTAGTGAATTTGAGTCCGAGGGAGTCCGGTTCAGGAACATTTATGTTAGTTAGAGTGAGCCGCCAGTGCAAAATATATATTTTTTGAGTGAATCTGAGGGAGCTTCAATTTCGTTGCTGAGCTATGCGCAAAGGCAAAGGTGTGGTGTAGCTTTTGGCATGCCCGTGCTACACTCAATACTAGATCATTTTTTTTAGCCGCACCGAAAAGTCTGTTAAGAAGAACTTGTCAAAGAAAGCCATCCCTAAAACTGTTCAGCGCCCCTCCTTGGATTGTTTTAGAAAAAGTAAAAAAAAAGCAACTAAAAACAGGTGTTACAAAAAGTATTTACGGTACGTACTTAAAATGACAGAGAGCCCGCAGAAGCAGCAGATCATAATCCGTATGATGACGATGGTCTTGCCGTTGAAAAGCGGATACATCCAATAGGTTATGATTGTTTGCATCACCTAGAAAATAAAGACATCATCGTTTTCATGATCATAGTGATACAACATGTATTAGTCATGTTATAAAATAACGTAAATCAATACTAAAGTAAATCAAACATACCACTTCAAATGCTGTTCCCTTTTCATAAATTCTTTACAGTGATTGGGGAGCGCAAAGTTATAAAGATCTCAATTTTAGATAAACAGCGCTGCAACAAGGAAAAGAAGGAAGGGAAAGGAGTAGCGTTTGGTCCTGAGGCTTCCTTCTTTGTTCCGTTGTAGCGCTGTTTATTCGAGTTTAGTAAGTGCCAACAAGCACGCATTAAGACTTCATATCAGTAATAAACTATTCATACTAGTTTGGCTAACCCAATGAATCTACCCGGCAGATTGCATTATAACTATGGAACTCGCAATTAGAGCGAGAGACTTGATGAATTATGAAACGTAAATACTGACCGTAAACGCCAATGACGTTCACACAAGTGGCACAAAAAAAAACATCAGCATAAATTGACGTCACTATGGCACCATGTGACGTCACAAAATGACGTCAAAAAACATGGCATCGTCACACAATCATGGAGGCAGTGCACCAACACGTTAGGCGCCGATATGGAGGGGGGGGCTAATTATGCATGTTCATGACACACGTAGTGCGCACTACAGACGTCAGCACGGACAGACAGCCGGATGGGACAGACAGCCGGATCCATGGCAGTGAAATAAGTAGAAGAATAAAAATGGAGAGGAGCACATTTTGCAAACTTTCTGAAGCCATGCCTTTTAATTTACCCTCATTCCTGAAGAGCAATGTATAATAATATCGAGGGTTTAACGTCCCAATACCACCATTTGATTATAATAAGAGGCGCCGTAGTGGAGGACTCCGTAAATCTAGATCAGCAGGGGTTCTTTCACTTGCATCTAAGTCTAAACACACAGGCGTCAAGCATTTTCACCTCCTACGAAAATGTGGCCGCCGTGGCAGGGATTCGATCATGTGAACTGCGGGATTATAACCACTAGACCACCATGGCCGGTACTCAACAGGAATGTATATAACAGCTGCATTTTACTGAGCATAAACCTGAAGGCTGACAAAAAAAGTTAAATTTAAATAGAAAATGACGCAGCGAGCAACGGAAAGGTAAATCATCGGCGTAGCCTCAAGAGACAGGAAGAGAGCAGAGTTTCTCAAAGAACCAACGGGTGTTAACGGCACCGTCGTTGAAATCAAGGATCAAGAAATCAACATGGGCTGCGTAGGCAGGATAACCGCTCCCAAGAGATGGCAAACGCGCAAGGATAGAAAGTTTGGTGAGCACATTAGATTAAGAAGTTTGCGGGTACAACGTAGAAGGGAGAGGACCGAGTTCATTGGGAGAACATGGAAGAGGTTTTCGATCAGCATTGGTTGTGGTAAGGCTGATGATGGTGGTGTATTGGATGGAGAGAAAGTGCGAATGTATGCGGTTATTGTCAGCACCCACAGACTGGCACCAAGTATACCGAAGTGATATGACACGGTTAAAATACGAGCCCTCCCAACCTTCTTATATTTATAATGTCGTGTCTCATCCTGTGAGCAGTGTATGTGCAAGATCAAAGCAGGATGCTCAATTGAGATATTTGGCTGTGGTTCATACTTCAACAAATTTTCTAGTGTATCAGCGCACATAGACGCGTACTCAGGCTTGCACGCACGTACGCAAGAAACACACACACACCCGTGCGCACACACACACACACGCACACACTAACAAACACACACACGCATGCACACACACACTAACACACACACGCACACACATGCACACACATGCACACACACATGCGCACGCACGTACAAACGCACAAACACACACACACAAACACACACACGCAAACACACACACACATACACGCACGCTCGCACACACGCACTAACACACAAGCACGCATTCACAAACTCACACACACGCTTTCGTGCACACACAAACACACACACATGCACAAACACACACACAAACACACACACACACACGTAGGTGCGCCCACTCACACGCACGCAAAAAAGACCAAGCTGGGATGATTAGTGCATTTGGACTTGGAATAAGTATACTGTGTGAAGAACGGGCAAGGAAAGGGACGAAAATGAGCAATCGGGTCAATCATTTCTGCCCATCTACACGTGGTTTACCCTTAAGCATGCAAGAACCTCCATTTACCTCTAACAACACGAGCAACCCTATGCAAACTTCATTTGTCGTATCGTTTTGCGGCACATGTGAGACACTAACACCGGCTTTTAGAGCGGTCACGCATTCGCAGAGCGAGCACTGCTTTTCAAGCAATGTTGACTTGAGTGCACGGTACTCGATGATTGCCTGTTCTCCGGAGGATGACCTGCTCGGCGTGACCAAGCTCATCGAGCCTTGTTAACTTTCTTAAACAAAATCGATTTGGCAACCCGTCTATAGATATTTCATGTGACCACTTAGTTTTGTTTACGGCTGTGTTCTTTGTTTTGCTTTTTTTCCTCTGCTCTTTCCTTTCCTTTACGTTTCCCTTTCCTGAAGCAGCAGGCAGGCGTTGTGCCAATTTAGGTGACAGTTGTCAGCTTGTCCCCGGCCAATGCCCTGTGCGTTATTCGGGTTTTTGCGTGTTGTAATGAAATGAAAATAATATTGTGCCATATAGGAACCCACATTTGAAGAAGGTGGGCCCAGCGGAAATGGACTGCCTAATTTTTTATTGATGAGAAGGAAGAGGTCAACGTTATAAAACGAGTTCGACAAAGGTTAGCAACACTACTCTGGCGGACAGCATCGCTTAACGAGATGACATTAATGGCACACGCCTTCCGGCACTCCGCGATTGGCTTGTGTTGATTTCAGGTGTATAAGGGTGTTTAGTCTGAATTCATCGAAGTTGCGACGTACTCGTAGATACCATACTTTCAAGCCGATATGACGAAGATAACATCTCAATTTCAATAGCAAAAACCACGATGTGATAACGAGGCTTGTCGTGTAGTGTCGCGATTTGGAAATTTCGACCATCTGGCGTTAAATTCACGGACATCGAACAGAGCGTGGGCTTCTGGTATATCACCTCCATCGAAATGCGACCGCCGCAGCTGGGATCGAACCCGTGACCTTTGAATAGCCGAGCAATGCAACCACAACAAAACAGCGGTGACCATGATCAAGAAGACGAGAGGAGTGCTAGTCCAGCTTTCTTTGTCTTTAGTTTTTGTTTTATGATCATAAACACCAATAAAGTGCATAGCTATATCCACTGAGTATTGTCTCCATGGGCACTTCTACGCAAACATAGGCGCGTGCATGCATAACAAATTCAAAAGCTGTCGGGTTCCTCCGACAACAACAACATACCAAGCGAAAGCAGTACGACAGCAAAGCCTTACCTGATAACCGAGGAGCCCGTAGAAAAGGACGTTTGCGGCGACCGTGTGAACCGTCGGAACGTCACCCACCTGTACCGAGACATACGCAGAAGGCATGATGACTTTGCCAGAAGCACACAGCGCCAAAGTGAACCACTTGAAATTGTCTTGTTAAACTGGTTTCGTGATTTCCCTTTGCCAAATAACTACTATATATAGGCACATATTACCATGAGGAAGTATTCGTGTGCCAAAAGGGTCAAGCATAAGAAACGCAGGGCACCAACCCCACAAAAATGGCTGTGTCAGTTAGCTGCAATATCAAAGATGCTCGCAACTTGCTTACTGATAATGATATTGTTAAGATACGCAGGGTTAATTCTTTTCCGATGTCTCGGCTACTGGTGACCATCTCAAATGCATTGAAAAAAAATTTGCTGATTCGTTGCATGAAAGACTGGCAATTTCTGCAATATTTCATTAAGTATTTCAATAAGTATCTTGGTCACATTGGGGCCTTTCCAATTTCGCAGGATGTCGTCTGAAAGATGCTTGTCAGAAAACTTATCCCGAAAATATGGTTTTTCTTTTATAGCAAATTTAGTTTGCATAATAATCAAATACTTTTGTGCAAGTTGTTTGAAGCTGAATAATATCACTGCAGTATTTCGCACATTTAAACCTCCGGAAGTTTGCCTAAATCTTCTACATTTTGATTTTTATGCCTGTAATATTGCATTATGTATGAATGTCAGGCTAATCAATATTTACTCTACGGTTCACAGCCGTGGTGTATTTTACGTTTTAATTACTGTCCAGCCACTGAAATTTTCACATGTCACGATAAAATCTTAACAAATTCCTAGAAACATTCATTTGGTCCACTATGAGATGCAATTTACATCACGTGGTGCTTCAATTAAAATCAATTTTGTATCTCAATATAAGCCATAAAATCATTATTCTTATATGGCAAGTTTTATCGGCATAGTTCTTGGATCAAACAAGAACAACTCTCGAATTTTCCATTGACGGCTATGTTCAATTAGTTTAATCACATATACGATTTTTCAGTTCTTGCTGAAGGTGGTTTTGAGCTGGAGACAGTTAGGCGAGTCAGTTAGGCACCACCCACTTACCGGAAATGACGCAACCATGGCCATTCCTAGGAAGGCAACAAGACCAAGAATAGCGGCAGCACCGTTCATAGCGTCCATTTTCTTGCTACAACTGGCGTTGAAAGAACGTACGGTCTGGTACCGAACCAGGACGCACTTCAGCCCTGACGGATATACATTAAGATCATGGTCAGTATTAAAGATGAGATCCACGAAATCATGCGAAGCGTAGAAAGAAAAATACGTTGGTCATCCAAAAGTTCAGAGAGATAACAAACAAAGCTTTATGGTTGACTCTAAATTCGCCGTGGCCTGGTATTCCATTCGGGGAACAACGACTTTGCGGGGTGGTCGCTATACCATGCAAGCTATTCAGGTGGTCGCCAGATCGTATTCCACTGAGTGCCGTATCAGTGCTGCGGAAAGCCAAAAGATGGGGGTGCAGCGACAGAGTAAGAAACATTCTTTTTTTTTATTAGAAAAAGAAGGGGGGGGGGGGGGGGGGGGTTTCACGCCTCTTTACGTATGTTGGTGCATGTGTATGTATATGCGCTTAAGTACTGTAGAAACTTGTTCATAAGTGTTTGGGGTTTGAAAGAACAATGGGAATCATAGTACAATCGGGGAAAACGTACATTACAACTTCACTAAGTCAGCGCATGGTTTAGTTCATTAACGATATCGCGAACGTTGGCACAGGCAAACCACGCGAATTGGGAACATATCAACGAGATATACATGAACAAAATCAAGACATTTCGGTGGGGTTAAGGGGCGGGGTGAAGCAATTAACTTGTCAAACTACTACCTTTTTGGCTACACCAGTGTGGACAAAGCTAGCCTAAAGGAAGAAATGTCATTATGTCATTTTTTGCATGACCGTATAAAGAACCGTACTGTTTACTATTTGGTTGGATCGAGTGATGCACCGATCACTCCGAAAAAGAGATAGTCTGGAGTTCGGAGCCAGGATATTAGACAAATTTTAAATGCGAATACGTGTCTTGGTCAGGCTATGTCAGACATCAGGTGTTGTCACCGGCAGGTGGTATCTCTTGGGTCTCCCTCCCTTTCCCATATCTATAGCTGCGGGAGCACGCGCTTATCCTCGCCCCTAGCAATCGGAGCATGTGCTCCGATAGAGTATAAAAGAGGGTAGGTGCAGTGCATTGCCGCTCCTTCTCTCGTCGTTAGCACTCTTTACTCCCTGCTCCCCTCTCTCCCGTCCGCTCGCGCCTTACTGAGCTCCATCGATTTACACGTGCTGGACGGTTCCGGACGGCCCCGGACGCCGGTGCCGCATTCGTTTTTCTCGGGGACCAACTGGAAGCTCCGTCCACTGGTCCGGGATCAATTGGACGCATGTTCGTTGTTTGCGTGCCTGGCGGCGTGCGGGCGGCCCGGGACCGCCCGAACAATTTCTTTCGGGCCGCTGGCAGACGACAGCGTGGTGCGCATGCTGTGCGGCCATCTTAAGTTAGACAAGGGAAATTTGCGATGCGCTCTTGCTCTCTCTTTGCTTTTTTGTCCGCTTCTAGCATGTTTCTAGATTTCGCATCGTTAGCGCACTCAGTTTTTGTGATCGGTGTTCTGAGCCACGTCGAGCATGAGCGTATTCCCGAAGGTCGGGCAAACACGCCTTATACTCGCTAGGGGAAACAGCGGTGGAACGACCGCGCCAGTCTACGATGCGCACGCGAGTCCTCACGATTCCCTTCGGGGAGGGGGGTCATTTTTTAAAGACGATAGTCTTTCTTGGGGACATTCGAGGGAAAAATTTTGTCCTGTCTGTTTGTACATTTGTCTGTTTGTCCACCCTTAACTGCATCGGGTACTTGAAACGGTCGATCCCATCTGCAGCGCCCATCAATGTTGCTCAAGATTCGGCGTTCATACTTGTGCAATTGTCAATTAAAAAGCAATTATTGCGCATGTCTAGGGCACCATAACAACACGTATGTATTCTGCATGTGCGTCTCTTACTAGAAAAGACATAAGTAATTTTAAGGACCGTAGCTCTAATCACGCTGCGCTGACCATGCAACTCTTGCACGAAAAGGCGAGTGTTTGCAACGCTTTGCTAATACGAGACGGTGGTGGCACCTACCCATCGCCTCGCGTTCTATACCTTATCCCCTCTAAGACAGGTGCGCCCACCCGTCTCAGAGCCACGCCCTTCGTTTTCTGAGAAAACTGCCAAATGGCGCTCATGTCTCACGTGTGACGTGACTTGATGCGTTCGTTCGCCTCCACTGCACGCTCGAGGCACTCTAGCCCAGCGCCTCAGAATATCATTCACCAATTTTCTTGCGCAGAACGTCCAATAAATGTTTTGTCCACTCTCTCCACGCGCAAGATTATCGTCTTTCGACGACATTTCCAGAATACATGCAGATACGGGGCCATTTTATTTAATTTCAAAGTTTCTTTTTCAGAAATCAGTGTGTGCCTCCTCTGTATCTTCGTGCTGTGAAATAGGTGTTCGGTGGGGGGGGGGGGGGGGGGGCACTTTTAAGATTAGTGTTGTGCTGGATTCCATCGTCAGCATTTACACGTATACCAGCAAATAATTCGGAATCTCACGGGGAATCTGATGTTATTTCCTTGAACGACTAGAAGTGCTAGAGCCATCTTTTCCCTTCTTTTCTTCTCCCTCGATGCTTTGAATTCGATCGCCTCTCGGCCCCTTGCGAACGCTTTTTATGTTTAACGAGATGGCGCACTAGTTAAGAATCATTGAAAACTTTCTCTACATCTTCCGATCCTCTCCCGCCCAGCTCCCAAGGCCTTCTGCACCTAACGTTATGCTATCACTGCACTGCCTACAAGATCGAAGGCATTGATGCAAGCATTCTGTACCTTGCTTTGCTTTGCGCTCTCTCCGCGATCGGTTAACGGTTGCCCAAGTATAGATGCCACGTGATGAAGTTATGTGACATCACGTAGTGGCGATTTCTGCGCACTCCTCGCGTTGACACCACCGGCTCAGGACTCTGATGGCCAAACTTCCTGTTTGATGTTTCGTGTTAGTCATTCAAAGGGACACTAAGTAGCAAAACGATTTTTCGCGTATTACTGAAGTACAATTTCACGTTTTCTTAAACTCCACTACTAGCCCGAGGCCACGCTTGGTAGGCGAGAAAACGAGGGAAAAAAAAACGCTAGCGAGGACGCCACATCGAGTTTCCCGCACCAAACGCCATGATGTCATAGATTTTGAGAGTTCCTACTCAGTCCTGCGTAGATTCTAATGGGTAAAAATGAAGCACATTGTCATCTGTGGGTGCAATAGACCTGACAAATAAAGTTTCTGAAAATTTCATCAAGTCCATGCCCCAAACTGTGAAAAATACATTTCCAATTAAGGACGTCATGCGCGGAGATATTGGCCCGAAATTTAAAGATGACACTTCAACCTTCATTTTTTCCCCTAAAGATGAAATTATGACAGTGAAACTTATGTCATAAGAGTTTTCAGAGTACAGTTTATCAGTGTGAACCAAGTGATCGTCTCGCTTGAGTATCCCTTTGAGGCCCAATGTTGAACGCCTTTAAACGTTTCGAAGTGCTAGGACTGCACGGCATCATGCACAGATGGCATCGACTCACCAAACGTTGCTGCAACGAAAAGGCAGAGCGAGAAGAACCCACTCTGTGGCGGATCTGCACCGGTTTCGCTGCAACGGAGAACACGTTCATTTCAGTAAGTGCTTCCGGGCGTTCACGTTTGCTCAGATTCACGTAAATGTGGAGTCTGAGGTACAATAACATGAAGCTAGCAACGCTGCTCGAACTCTAGGTCCTTAGAACAGAACATGTGATACCATAGAACACCCTCCCTGGATTTTTCATGGTGTATATGCATGCATATTACCCGAAAGAGGGTGATTTAGCAGCCAAAACTGCTTGGAAGATGGTTAGTTCGTTTACAATTGCTGTACTGTATATTGAGAGAGAGTCGGAGCACTTTTTCAAGTCTTCTTGCGAAAAAAAAGATAATTCAGGGAGAAAATCATAACATGTGTTCTGACGTTTTAATCAGAGACTGGTTTTTGCGAAAGATGATATTTGTACATTGCGTTCGCGCTAAAGGGGACATTCCTGTAGTGCGGGTATACACAGATTAATACACTGCTGAAATTTCTTCGAAAATGATCTCATGTTTATCCTAAAAAATATGCCGCTCAGCACTTTGCATGCTAATCGCGTTGCTATCTTGCAGTCTTAGTTTTTCCTGCCCTATGCGTCTTTGAATCCCCCTCTGATCTTTCGCTCTCTTTCGTTATTTTTTTTCTTTTTTCTCCGCCCATTGTGACGTTCGAACGATTAGGGACGGTGGGTGTACGTATCTGTGTACAAATTTATCATGAAAATGGTGCAATTAACTGAACCACAATGAATGAATTTCAGCTTTTTCAGCTCGGATGAAGGTGGGTCCCCTAGCTGTTGAAATGTCAGAATAAAGGGTGATATGCTATTCAGCACATTTCGTGTTTACGGCTGGCTTCTACCCAATTCGACCGAATTCCGACAGCGACAACCGCAGCCGGGATTGATTTGTGGGGTTTAACGTCCCAAAACCACCATATGATTATGAGAGACGCCGTAGTGGAGGGCTCCGGAAATTTCGACCACCTGGGGTTCTTTAACGTGCACCCAAATCTGAGCACACGGGCATAGGACATTTCCGCCTCCATCGGAAATGCAGCCGCCGCAGCCGGGATTTGATCCCGCGACCTGCGGGTCAGAAGCCGAGTACCTTAGCCACTAGACCACCGCGGCGGGGCAACCGCAGCCGGGATTCAATCGCACGTTGAGGCCCGTGTACCTATAGATTTAAGTGATATAATAACATCTGGGGATTAACGTCCTAAAGCTACGATATGAATATGAGGGATGCCATAGTGGAGGTTTATTTGATTGATTGATGTGGGGTTTAACGTCCCAAAACCACCATATGATTATAAGAGACGCCGTAGAGGAGGGCTCCGGAAATTTCAACCACCTGGGGTTCTTTAATGTGCACCTAAATTTAAGTACACGGGCCTCAAACATACCCGCCTCCATGAAAAATGCAGCCGCTGCAGTCGGGATTCGAACCCGCAACCTTCGGGTCTGCAGTCGAGCACTATAGCCAGTAGAACACCATGGTTGGCCTATCTATTTAGGTGTCCATTAAGAACCCCAGGTGGTCGAAATTTCCGGAGCCCTCTATTACGGCATACCTCAAGGATGTCGTCATGTTAATGGGACGTTGAACCTCAAGAAATATTGCCATTATTATCCGCTAGCATGATTATTAAATATTGGGAAAGTATGTTTGCTTGTAGGTCCTGCAAGGGATAAGCCTTAGTGACGACATTTGTTGTTTAGTCTTAAACACATGGCCGCGATAAACGTACTTGACTTTCATCAACCCCAGGTTGTGCGCCATATCACTGAAAACAATAGATGCCAACATACATTTGAACGAGCAACCCCATTGTGTGTATCACGAGCAGCGGTGACGCCAGTCTCGTGAACGATATTCTTTAATCAGTTGTGAACAATCTTTTCACCCTGTGACCTGACAAAAGCAACGAGCCACAATCGTTAGCGTTGAGATCGTCAAGCGGTATACTCTCTCCGTGGTTTATCGTTTAAAGCTGCGCAGTTCAAGCAACACAGAGTACCCACAGACCGCACCTGCTGCGTTCAAACTAAATGTGGTAATTCCTCCTTTTAATTACTCCATTCTCTATCCTAGCCACTATTACCCCACTCCATGTGTGGGGTAGCCATCCGAGCCAAAGCTTGGTTAGCCTTCCTGTCATTGTTTTCCATTTCTTTCTCTCTCTCTCTCTCTCTCTCTAAGATGATGTAGTTTGATGATGACATTAACGCAAACAAAGCCACATACAGCATAGCCAAAAAGAAGCCTCCTTTCTCTCTCTTTTTTTTTCGGTCAGTGTTGTGTACATAATTGTAAATTCGTCCTTCCAATGGTATACATACAGCTATTTAAGAACGTCACGGGCGCCAATATTTCAGCCGCTCTTGATTTCTTGCCATAATTACAAATAGTAAGTAATACTGGAAATACTCTTGCTCCAAATCATTCGCGTTCTCGTGAAAATAAAATACCGAAACATTTGCTATCCATATAAGCAGTCATGTCACTTATAAGGTGCGTGTTTAGGCAAAACAGACGCTTGCCGGCAGCATCAATACAAACACCACGAAATGACGCATCCTCCTTAAAGATGCTTTCTAAGTTAACGAACTGCATCCGAAGCTGGCGACGTTTTTTTTTGTTTTTTTTTGCGTTGTGGTTGTAATATTGAACTACGGAATGCAAATTACATCTCCATGCACAGTGCCGCAAGTGGTAATTCTAAAATGACCTCATCAGGGACGTGTACTACATTCACACATGATAAAATGCCAAGTTTATCATCCACCCTGACCAAACTTTCCACACGAATTGATAATAGTCAATTGATATTTGATAGATCTAAGAGAGGCTTTATGATGTTCACGTAACAGAAAAACGAAGCAAAATAAAACGGCTACAGGACCTGACTGAAGCTTTTGCTCTGAAGTAGTCTGGCACAAAAATATAATGTGCAACCTATTCCCAAAAGGAAACAGCATTTTATACGAGGACTCCCAATAAGCTTATTTTAATAAGCTAATGAGCACACTCGCTAGGTACCAATGTTTTTAGATATAGTATCTAAAAACGTTGCTGCATACCAACTACGGCGTTATTAATAATAATTTCTAGGTAGTAGACTAGCATTCGTTATGCTATTTCCTGTCATTCCTCTGAAAGCGTTGTATCCGCTAAGCACTTGCAACGAGTTTCATTGCAAGCGTTCCTCATTGTTGTGTGTTCCTCATCATTGCAAGTGCAACGATGAGGAATTATGCCTGAAGTGGGTATGCGGAAATTTAGAAGGTGATCAAAAACAAGCTTTTGTAATGAGTTGGAGCATCGAACAACCCACTCATTAGCTATTCGCATTGCGTGACGCCTCATTATTTAGCTGTTCTAAAATGTTTTATCACTCATATTACCGCAATTCCTTTCCCGACATCAAGCCTGCCTACGGCAAGTTTGCCATCAAGTCCTGGGCACCGGCATGACTCAGTGGGAGAATACTGGGCTGGCTCGCAGCGGACCCAGGCTTGAGCCTCGCTGATGCTTTGGTACTAAATTTCTTTTTCGTATTTCGTGATAGCAGTGACGGGCACCAGCGGCGAACAACTACAATGCCGCACGTGACCTGAGTTCTGGTCTAATAACAGCTTTCGCTGTAAAACAATTAGAGACAGAAAGTTGGATTGTAATTGAGACACGTAGTGGGTATTTTACTTAAACACAAAGTAATAAGTTATCGGAACACCTGAGAAGAAGAAGAGCTGCCTGTGAAGAAGAAGGTGTTGCGAGCTGAGAACGTCTTGCAGTCGCTGATATATCTGCTTCTGGAACGTCTACCGGCTGTCAGTGAAGTGCCGCGCTCAACCTACTGGGGTGTTCTTGGCTGAGGATTGAGTGGTTTTAACTTTCTGTCTTAGAGTCCGATTCTATAGTTTATCTGTTTCTGAGTCTAACCATATCTCTAGTGCTCATGTCGACTACTTCTCCTGGCCAGGCGCGATCCGCCTGGTCAGCGTCCCTGCCGTCTAATGAATTACCGCTAGACTCCTTTTTCCGCAGTGGTATCGACAGCATTCCCGTAGCACTGGTACCTACAAATGGAGGCTTCATCAGACTTTCAAACCCTCAGGTGGTTCAAAAGGAACTTAAGACAACTTCAAATCATTTCCAGACCATCACAGATGTGCGCCCATTTGGGCGAGGAGGTACCGTGTGTAGGTCGCCGGATCAGACCTGCGTGCAGGATCTTCTCAAATGCACTTCCTTTGCTGCTACCCCGGTGAGTGCTTTTATTCCGCCTCACCTTGCATGTACCAAAGGCCTTGTACGGGGAGTCGACTCCAAGCTGAGTCCAGCTGAGACCCTAGACAGGCTCTCTGGAGCAGGCGTAATTTCAATTTACCGGTGTAATAGCCTAGTGGACAACCAGAGGGTACCAACCGAATCGGTTATCGCGACATTTGTGGGCACAAAATGCCCGTCAGAAATAAAATTATGGCCACTGATCTTCCGAGTAGAACCCCTCGCTTCTCGTCCGATTCAGTGCAAGAACTGCTGGAGATTCGGCCACAGTGCGGGAGGATGTAAATCTAACGTTCGTTGTAGCACCTGTGGAGAGAGTCATCCTTCAAGCAATTGTACTGCAACAGTGGAAAAGCGTTGTCTCTGTGGGGGCAGTCACTGCGCCGACAACTCTGACTGTTCCGCTCGTTCCCGGGAGGTTCAAATCCTAGAAGTTATTGACCGCTGCCGCTGTTCTCGAAGAGAAGCCATTGACATAGTTAGAGACAGGCCTTTTGGATACTCTGGTATTACAGCACGCTGCACTTCCAGTATGGACTCAACCCGATCGCAGGCTATTGAAACTGCTGTGGAAAAGGCAGCAAGTAAGGCAATGGATAAACTAATATCTAACCTTTCCGACTGTTTAGTGCAAATTCTTTCAAGCCAGATTGGACAAACAGTACAGACTAGTACAGAACCTGCAGTATTACACATTACCAGTGATGCCACACAGCTACGCAATGTAGTGATGGACGAACTTTCTGTATCTGTAGGCAAGGCTAAGCAGCCAGGAACACAGGTGCACTTGAACCGACATTCGCCTCGGCCGAGTACAAGTACTGATACAGATATGGAACTCGATATACGAACTAATAAACATACCAGATCCCCTATCTTCACCGATCTCAAGTCCAAATCTAAACGGAATGAATCAGCTATTTCGCGTGAAGATGCTAACAAGAGCGCGACATGCGCCTCTGCGGTGCGCTCAACACCATAGGTCAGTTGAGGGTACTACAGTGGAACTGCCGTTCTATATTCTCAGCCTCAACCGACTTACATTACTTTTGCAATAATATTAATCTTGATATTATAATTCTCCAAGAAACTTGGCTTACACCAGATAAAAATTTCCATCTTGCAGGTTTTCGTTCTTTTCGATTAGATCGCCCATCATGTGGTGGTGGTTTAATGATCCTTGTATCAAGTAAATTATGCCATAGGGCGAAAATTTCTTTCAGAATGTTAGACTTGGATTGTGAATTATTAGCATTAGACTTGTGTCTCCCCGGATACCACCCTTTTTCAATCGTAAATTGTTACTTCCCCTCCAGTGTGCAAAGCACGCGTTATCTTGACAGCGTTTTGGTAGCATGTAGAAAGGAAATTGTACTCACAGGAGACTTTAATTCACACCATTTGTCTTGGGGTATAAAGACAGATTCTTGTGGTAGGCGACTGTGGGAATGGACTATTGATCACAACCTCTCCTGTCTGAATAAAGGTCATGTAACATTTGTCCGAGGTCAAACTAGCTCAGTATTGGATTTAACGTTTTGCTCCAATGCAATCAAGATTTTGTCATGGGCTGTTCTGGATTCGGCAACTAACAGTGACCATCTTCCTGTAATTTTTGACATTACTTGTCCAACAATAACTTTAGATCAGCCAAAACGCACATACATCAACCATAGCAAATTTCAAGCCTGCCTCCGTTCTGCCATTTCCAAGCTTGGAAATGCCAGTACTAAGGAGATTGCATCTACGATTGGTTCAATGCTGGAGGGATCTAGAAAAAATTCTGAATTTTCTATTCCATACAATAAACGATCCTCCTCTCATTGGTGGAACGATGAGTGTACGCGCGATTATAGAAGACGAAAAGCCGCTTGGAAGAAACTTCTTCTTAATCAGAGCCCAACAAACCGGAAAGACTATCAATTCCTTGCTGGCGTATTTAAGCGTACAGTGAACCGCGCGAAAGAAGAATACGAGAGTAGACATTTTGATTATCTTTCTAAATAAAAAAATAAGCGGGCTTTGTTCGCTTATCTTCGGACAAGAAAAGTACTACCAGCACCTTTAACGTTGCAGTCATGTGTCTTGACGCTGGTAGAAATGAACGCCTCTCTAGAAGACATAGCGCAAGGTTTCGAACACCGCTTCACTGCGAATTTTTCGGCTATTCAGTCCGTTCTGGTAAACTTGCATGAATTTCCAGAGGTTTCTTTAGCTGAATTGAATCAGGCAGTATTATGCTTACCGAGGACGGCTCCCGGACCAGATGGGATTACGAACTCTATGTTGAAATGTTTACTCCAGGAATCGCCTAATCTTTTGCTAGAACTAGTGAATTACTCTTTAGGGAATGCATGGATACCTCCAGAATGGAAACTTGCCAAAATTTTATTGTTGCTAAAAAATGAAAATGATGCATACACGTTGGATAACATAAGGCCGATCGCACTTACATCAAACTTAGTGAAATTGGTTGAGAGAATCATCAATATACGAATTAATGAACTTATTACCATGAGGTCTATTCTAAGTCCCTGTCAAATTGGGTTCAGGGCTGGTTGTTCAATTAGGGATGCCCACGTTGACTTAAGAAGTAGGCTTCAATTAGCTCGGCTACATAAATAATATGCTGCTTTAGTTACCTTAGACATCGCTAAAGCATATGATACCGTGGAGCACTGTATTTTGATAGATCGATTAGAATACCTTGATTTTCCATTATACATAGTAGCGTGGGTTCACAATTTTCTCGCAGACAGGAACTTTTATTGTTTTAAAGATGGGTTTTCATCATCTACTCATACCCAAACGAGGGGAGTACCACAAGGCTCAGTGCTTTCCCCGGTGCTATTTAATTTACTAATGAGCACCATCCCACGTAAACAGGATATAACAACTTATGTTTATGCAGACGATATCGCATTTTTTGCAATGGCAGATAACATTCAGACCTTATATGAACGGCTGCAGACTTACCTTAATATATTGGAGAGCTGGCTCGATCCATGGCAACAGCTTTTTACTTAATTTGAGTAAATGTGCCCTCCTTGTTTTCCCGCTGCAATACCCTGTGAACATCTCTCTGTCTTACCATCATGAGGATATACCACAGGTGGAATCTTTTAAATACCTTGGAGTAATTTATCACACATCGCTTAACTGGCGATCTCATATCGAATATATCGCCGGAAAAGGTGTGCGGGCCATTGGCATATTACGTAGGCTAAGTAACTACCGCATAGGTATGAGAAGAGACACATTATTAATGATATATCGCATGTATGTTCGTCCCATTTTGGAATTTGGTTGTGTGCTTTTCTCTGGAGTTCCAGCTTACAAGTTGCGGCCTCTAATTCTTCTGGAAAGAGAAGCTTTGCGCTTATGCCTTGGCCTTCCCAAAACAGTCGCCAACAATGTGTTATATCTCGAATCGAGGGTCCCTCCGCTTTCTTGTAGAATTCGCCTTCTGACTGTTCAGACATTCTTAAGAATTTATGAATCACCATTACGACATTCAGAAACAGCCTTTATTTCCACCCCGGAATCATTTTTTGCTGCTAGATGGCCGCGATTTCACACGCCACAAATTATATTTGTGCAAAATTTACTGGAGCCTCTAAACGTACGTATATGCGACATCATGCCGAGTCGTTATAATTCAGCCCCAGTGGAAATTCAATTCGACGACATTTTTCCTAATAATGCCAAATTACTTCCCCATAATATTTTGGATGGTTTACTACAAGATCACCTGCGCCGTATTACAACGAACGTTATTATTGCTACAGACGCATCGCAATACGACGAAAAGTCAGGGGTTGGTATTTTCAGCCCGATTTTAAATTGGATTTATTCCCTTCGACTACTCGATTTCATACCTGTTTTTGTGGCTGAGTTTCTGGCAGTAGCGCTCGCCTTACGCAAGTTAGATACAGCAATTACATCAGCTGTCATAATAACAGATACCCTATCTCTCTGTGCAGCACTTTATGTTGGTGCTGATAATCACGTAACAAGGGCGTTCCGTGCACTAGTACCTGTGCATTTGAGAAAAGTGCGATTAGTTTTTGGGTGCCTGGACATAAAGGTTTGTTTCTGAATGAAATAGCCAATTCCTTAGCTAAGTCGTCAATCAGCGAACCAATTCTACCGCTCTGTCCATCATCCGCTTATGTGACTGCTGCTCGATTCCGCAGACGTACGCTTATGCAAGTCTTTAAAGGTTCAGCACTAACAAACTCTACAGAATATCGCCATTTATTATATCCCTGGCGAAGAGACTTTTGCCACACTCGAAAACAAGAAGTAGCTATCACAAGGCTGCGTTGCCGGGTACCAAATCTAAATTTCTATAAACACAGGTCTGCTCAGGCACCTTCGCCACTGTGCGCATTCTGTGATGAAATGGAAACAATAGACCATTTCTTTTTGACCTGCAGGCGGTTAACACATTACGAAAAACCCTATTAGAAATACCTTTGCGTGGCATTGGTATGGACTTATCTCTGCCTGTCATTTTGTCTTTTGGAGCTTCCATTTCTGGTTTCTGTAATGGCACAGTATGCGCGGCCGTCCGGGACTATATTGATGAAACTAATAGGTTGACTAATTAACCAGTTTCATTATCTTAACATGTCCACATAATTATATACGTATAAAATCAGAATATTGCTCTATTCTAAGAATAAATTTGTTTATGTAAATATTTCTATGCATTACATGAAGCACCACACTTGCCTATAGGCTATCGGTAATCTTTCTGTTATACCTCCATCATTCTAAATCTGAACAGTAAATTTTAGGGCCACTCGATTCTTGGCCAATCCCCCACAGTGGGTATACGCCACTAACAATAGGAGAACAACAACAACAACAACAGCAACAACAACACCTGCATTAAGCAATTATAAAAAAATAGTTTTTTAAATCTTATTTTTGACATTTTACAAATTTTTCAGCTGTACAACGTTGTACAGCTTGTTCAGGAGACTGGGTAGAACAGTATACAGGATACCGCTTTCTAGAGCCAAGGTAGTAATAATTGACACAATTATCAGATACATCATACGCTTCTACTTATCTCTGTAGCAAATATATTCATATGTTCATTAAGGTCTTCCTGGAACAACACACCCAACAATTCTGCAGCTTGATTTATTCTAAAGTGTGACCCTCAAAGAATACAGTTTGACTCACGTTTCATGACTGAATGAGAGGTGCAAACAACATACGCATATTTTGTTTTACTCGAATTCAGCCGCAATTTGCTTATTTTAGGCTAGCAAGACAACTTATTTAGATATATGTTTGCACGAAGTTCATGTTCCGAGACTGAGGAGCCAACAAAAAATTATGGATGTCACCAGCATACATGATTAATTTGGAAATCTGAATGAGACACAAGCCATTTCATATATAATTGCCACACCCACTCCTATATTTATTTTTTATGTTACTGACTCATTGCAATGTAAGCGCTGCTTTACCCAAAGCATGCCCGAATGACTGGGAACTATCTAATGTTAGAACCTTCCAATCGGATTATGTGCTCAGCATGAACAATAGAGGTTATTCTGGAACTTACGCTGCCACTAGCGAGAACATTGAAATCTTTGAAGAACATCAGGAAAACAATAGTTATCACTGCTACCTCTACCGACGAGCGATGCGCAATGTCTAATAAATAAGCTGAGCTGTCAATTGTGCAAGGAATCTTGGTTCGAAAGTGGTGCGCAAAACTCCGAGTTAGGTAGCATTGATTCCGACATGGAATCGTATTCTATTAAAGGTTTGCTGATCTGTACAAACAGCCATCCATAGGCTTTGACTTGGCGAGAGCAAAAGAAGGTGTTCCTGTGTAGATTAAGAAAACCTAACAGTCATGCCTGCTCATGTGGAGAAGCTGAAAACGTTGAGCACAGTCTTCGACATTATGAAAGTTGTGCTGGACCTCGAGGAAGACTCTACAAACGCTGGACTGTTGATGTAGATGCACGCTGTCCGTCACCAGGGACGGCTTAATGCTTTCCCATAGTACAGCACCAAATACACTGAATCGTTAGGCACTTTTTCTAAGCACAACATTGTTGATTGTCACTTGCAATACTTGCAATAATGCATAGCACGCTGTGATGCCCACCCTAGGGATTTATTTCATATCTGCGTCAAGTCTCTTCAGCACCGTGGAGTTTATACAGGCCCCTCAGCCAATAGGAGCGGTGCTTAGACCCTGCACATGTATTGATTCGTGCCGTGTCGTCTGCTCACCGTATTCACTGTGTATGCTCAAAGAATTGTAGTTATTATGACTAGGTTATTAACTTAAAAATGCAGTAAAGCTATTCAACAAGCAACTATATACACAGGAAACTTGAATAAGCGTGAATTTGTTGCTCTGCTGAAGATCGGTAGATTCTCATGCCGGCGGATAAATTCACTTTTTGGCGGTTTCTCTCCGACGCTGTCCGTGGCTTTCGTATGCCTGTTTCTCCGTCGACGCGTTCCTTCGCGTCTATACCACTGCAACGCGCCGTTTCTCTTTTTTTTTTTTGTTTCCACCGAAATATGATCCAACACGCATGCAATCCTGTGTGAGGTTGCATGCGCGATATTTGGAGATTCAGCGTTCTTGGTCTGACGACGCAGTCCGAACCACGACCTGCTGTACTCCTGACCTGCTCAGATAGAAGGGTTCCTATGGTAGCGCGTGTCCCCGCTCTCGTTCAACTACTCACCACTGGAGGCGCTACCTATAACCTGTTCGTCTGTTACTTTAAGGTTGATTTTATGACGCTGGAATAAGAATGCCCGTATTCTGTGGTAAATTGCCGGCATATATGTGACTATTTCTTCACTTAGATTGCTGGTCATGTAAGCTGTTCAGTGCATTGCACACTGGCTGGCAAAAGTGGGAACCCGTAGATTTACATGGTGTAGGACAGCCTATGTGTTGTCGCATCCATTTGATTACAAAAAAAACACTCTGAATGATTGATTGATTTGTGGGGTTTAACTTCCCAAAACCACCATATATGGTGGTTTTGGGACGCATAATACGCACGTTCTTTTTATCTGAAAAAAAATTGCCCGCAGCTTCCTTCGGGGGAACACTGAGGAGGATGCGGAGCATATAATTGGTTAACGGGGTGTTAAAGTGCGACTTACTTGGGTCGATGGCTAAATTGGTTAACGTGGTTGTGAAATGGGGTGTTAAATTGCGACTTACTTGGGTCGATGGCTAAATTGGTTAACGTGGTTGTAGGAGGGGGTGTTAAATGAGTGAACACGTACACACGTATGCGAAAGGGCGGCGCTGGTCGAAGGGACGTCGATCATTGTGTTTGTGGATTCGTTGGAATTCATTTCACCGCGACCTTGGACGTCGACGCGCCGTACAAACCAACCGACGAGCGGCAACTGAGCGAGCGAGCGCCGACCTTGAGTATATATACAGCGCGACGGCGCCTGCACTGTCAGCTGTTGAATGTTCTCGAAGCGCGACGCCACATGCGCGTCCACTGGAGAATCAGGAGAATTCTAGATGTCGAACGCGGTGTGTAGAGGAGGAAGGGTGCACAGATGGTGGAGGAGTGAAACGCGCGCAGTGTGTAGAGGAGGAAGGGATGCACAGATGGTGGAACAGTGGGCGACGGCGCGACGGCGCATGCGCGCGCGTCAGCTGTCGAATGTTCGAGAAGCGGTGCGGACGGCGCACTACAAGGCGCGAGTATAAGATGCTTCCGCATCTAAAACTAGTAAGAGACTCCTTACCCTTGAAAAAACGTTAAAACGTCCTTTGAGTTTTGATGTTACGAGCTGGTAAATGAAATCACCGGAAGTTTTTTTGGGGCACAACGCTTGCAATCTTGATGTAATATGTGGGGTTTAACGTCCCAAAACCACCATATGATTATGAGAGACGCCCTAGTGGAAGGCTCTGGAAATTTCGACCACCTGGGGTTCTTTAACGTGCACACAAATCTGAGCACACGGGCCTACAACATTTCCGCCTCCATCGGAAATGAAGCCGCCGCAGCCGGGATTCGATCCCGCGACCTGTGGGTCAGCAGCCGAGTATACCATAGCCACTATACCACCACGGCAGGGCAAAAAGTCTGAATGACATTTGGTATATTTATTTCTGGATATTTATAAATTCTCCATAATAAATACGCACTGTGAGTGCTTTGTTGGTCAAAATTTGACCACAAACAGTGAAGGTGACGTCAGCGAACAGATGCTGAGTAGTGCCACGCCGCTCGTAGGTTACGGCCCTTGCGGCAGAATATATGAACTAGGACGTTGGTGCTGGAGAGGGGCTCTCTGGGCAGGTCAGGAGTAGAGTATAGGTCGTGGTCCGAACACCACCTCGGCATATTAGTCTTAGCAGGTGCGGCTGAGCAAGCAGCATATCTCGCTAATATCGACAAAACGTGCCTGATGCTTTAGTCCCAGAGTAAGATGAAAGAAATCGATGGCTGATTCCACCATTTGTTTACTGCAGCCCGCGCAGTGGGCGTGTAGCAAGACCAAGTCCGAATCGAGGCGGGCAGTCATTTGTGCATGGGTGCTGCCATGTTGATTTCTAAACACCGTTATCGGCGTAACCAACACAAATAACTAAATTCGTAAGAAATAAATGCGAAGAAGAAGTAACTCATGTATGGACGGGGCGTAAAACACGCAAGAAACGCCAATTCTGGCCAACCCTGTCAATTGTAAGGCACGTGTATGTAAGACTACCTTTCGCTGCGCAAGGATGTGGCTTTCCTGCTCCCCGTAGCTCTGCTAGTGCTGAACCAAAGTGGTGAAACAGACCATAATACTCTAAATCATGACCCACTTTTTCCAAACACAAGCGTCCTCCCTCAATAGCTAAAATCTTGGGCCAGGGGCCAAAAGGGAACCTGCAAGCCAGACACGTGGGCAAAGGAAAGCCCCCCCCCCCCCCCCCCCGAAGTTCGTCCAGTCGGTCAATTACGCCATAGTATAGAGGCACAAGTACCAATAATGGCGTGCGCATTTAAACAAATGAAAAGCAACCGATATTTAAGAAACTAACCGAGAATAGCTATCAAAGAACCTTCATTCCGAAAGCGCGGCAACGCTCGCCGAGAAATTCAGCGTCCGGACCATGAATCAACACGACAACACAAGCACCACTCACACATAGGTCTGAGGCGCCAGCAAAACCACTGCCCATACAGGAAAGAATACACCCAAATGACTGACAAGCCTACCACTACATGCTCTCTACATTCTGCCAAGGACAATGCATACACCGAGGAAAACAGCCAAAGCCACACTGGAGAGCTTGAAAAAATGTATCTTTAGTAAGGAATGCGACGGCTTCGACGACCCATTAACCAGTCCCACTTTACTCGTGCCTATATGCATACCTCGCGACCTGCGCGCCGACGGAAGCGCCTTAGTTAGCGAACTTGCTCATCAGCCTCGGAAAAGTAAGCGGACGGCCACCTTTGTTATTTACGTCATTGCACGTGTGGTACAGCGTTGTTCGCGTTTCCGTTTCCATTAGAAAACAGCAACGTTCCTCGTATATATATGTGCGGCGGCTTAAACTTGTCGAGATCTTTAATAACTGCTCTGGGGTGCTCAACACATACGAAAACTCGCCCGCAACGTGGTTTTACTCATTTATCGCAAGGCCTTATGAGAAAGAGTGACGGAAGCAAAGGATCGTCGCCGTCCGTTGGGACAGACAAGCCGCTCGGACATTATGTGATTTGATGCGCCGCATCTTGTTCTCAATCTTTCGTTATGCCGCATCTGCGCTGGTTGGATGAAATCGATCATGTTCACACTAGTAAACGACGGAAGTTATCGTAGCCCAAGCATGTGCCGGTTCGGTTCGACCATCGCGCAAAGCCACTTAGCTCGAACGTTCTGCATTTATTATTTACAGAAACAGCAACGTGGAAATCGACTTCATATATAACAAGCAGTGATTGAAACGTCTCATTTGTAATCAACACAAATAGGATGTTCACCACGAGCTCTACCTCATATCTGGGCTATATGGGAAAGGTGTTCTTTGAAAGGAATAACTATAATGTCAATAAGAAGAAGAAAAATAGCATTATTATCAAAGTTGTTGTTTAACGTTCACAAACGATATGATTATGAAGGACGTTGTAATGAAGGGTTCCCGGACTCCTGACCCCCTGGGGTTTTTTTAAGTGCACCCAAATCTGTATAAGCGCATGATTCTCAAACGTCTTCTCCTCAATCGAAAATGCAGCCCCACGGGCATTATTCAATCTCGCGACCATCGGATATATATGAAATGAATACGTTATCTGACGCCTTGTTCTACATATTTCACGTGACTACCTGTCACGCGATCTAGCAGGGACAGTTGGGTTAATAGTAATGTCTCCGCGTCTGTGCGATTTTTATCGCACATTTTTCAAACATGAGCTGTTACGTGTTGTGATTTTAGGCACGTGACTATGGTTGTTGCGTGGTTTTTGGCGAGATCACGTCATGTGACCAGCTATAGTCACCTATAGATGTTGTGCGACGTTACGTGACCTATAGTGATGCGAGCAGTTAATTGATCACGAGTCTAGTCACAAGAGCAGTTATGGCATGTTAGGTTAGTTTTAGTCGCCTGATTATCTGTTACATGGTGTTCCGTTTGTTTGAGACGTGTGACTGTAGTTATTACGCTATGTTACGTGTTTCAGTGCCGCGACTAGCTGTTGCGCCGTTTTCACTCGCGTAACAGATTCGTCCATTCTAGTTTTTGCTTACAGGCCGGACAAATCAATGTACATACAGCCAACCACTTTTTCACCTGAAGCGCAAGCGTCGACAGCCCTGGTGATAAGCGGCGTTCAACGGAGCACAGCGGCAAAATGAACGAGAGTATACGTGCTTGTCTGCAATGAAAAGTCTGGCGCAGTTGTTTTCTGCTAGGTAATTCCGGGAACTGGACACTATGTAGGGTGCCCGGAACATGCTCTTCTGGACTCGGCGGTCGGGGCTCGAGCGTTCAGGTTTTAAAAAATGGACGGCTATAGTACATGCGTGTTGTAGGAGCGAAACGGAAGTAGAAGAGGAAGAAGTCAGTGCGTACCAGTTTATGGTGATGGTTAGTTAGTCCCGTTCGCACTACACGCCGCAACGCAAAGCTTAGAGCTCCGTCCCTAAAAGCGCCCTACTCATGCATTAATTAAGCCTGTGTCGCAGTCTTCATATAACGTGTATAATTTTCGCATTATGATAGAATAGAAGATGTATGTTGTTCGCATTCATAAAACCATTTCACACAGAAATGTAGGTATAGAATACATTCAGCACTTGCTAATCACCTCCCGCAGTGCATGTTCGCTCGGTGAACGCTTGATAAGTGTGCCCACAGAGGTGCTCCCACGCGACATTTTCTGACATCTTTACTTTTAACAACTTGATGGTTGATAATAAACGGTACATTTTATTAAGCTTATTAGCAACTTGACAGCAACTGCTTGCGTAATAGTTTTTTTTTTTTACGAAATGCACCTGCCCTCCCCCGCCCTGTAGTCAGCAGTAGCGCCTGCAAACTGCGCAAGCGCTGGCATCACGCCTCGCGCGTCACAACATTCGGAAATTTATTAGCAAGCTTTCCTCGACCATGCCGCTTTATCAATCAATAACTTTTGCAAACATTTTCCTTCCACAACAACAACGCACGCCGTCAACTCACCTGACAAAGGGCATGTAAGGTGTGACATCCCCGCGCGCGACAGCCCAGACGAACGTCAGCAGAGATCCGCCGGCGAGCACCACGCCGAAAACCAGCGGTATCCATCCGACTCCGACGTGCCTCATGGTCTCTTCACTCCCGCACCGGCTAGCCGAAACACGCAGCAGTCACAAGGGCCTTCCCAGTGGCGACACAACCGAGTCTTTGAATGGACTATCCACCTTCAGCGTGCATAGTTCCCGCCCCCATGCGTGTACCAGGAGCAACAAGCTAACTTGCAACGCGATCACTAGAGTGCGACCAGTAACAGTTTCCAGGGCCGGTCAGACGACGCCTGAATAAACAACGAATGCGAAACTGCGCGACTGAACTTCGACTCCCTCCCAGGTACAAGTGTACACGCGCTTGCACGGCGACTCTGGCCGCTGTCTCGTTCCCGCTAAGTCTGCGGCGATTTTCTGGATGCCTGTCGAAACGCCGCTGTGAGCCGTGACGTCGTATGGGGTGGGATGCGGAATGGATACAAATCTGCGGCTCCCTCCAACCCGTGAAGAGCCGGCCGCTTGTGACTAGCGATAGGGGCGATAACGTGCTCGGCCACGACGGCGGCAATACATCGCCTTTTTGCAGGCGACGCAAAGCGAAGGCCGCGAGAACCGAAGATAACGGTTCCTAACATCTATAGGCGGCCAGCCGTGCTAAAGCTTCGTCGGAAGTGGTGTTAATCTGGGACCATTCGCGATTTCGTGTGCGGGAGGAAAAAAAAAAGAAAAACGATGCTCGCTTTAACACCGGCAGTCCTTCGGAGGCTGGTGCACACCGGCGACTAGCAGTGACCGCGCGACCTTTTGCGACTGGTCGCAAACAGCTACAGCATTTCATCACCTCATCTCTTCATATGCAGCTCGAAATGTTGCACGCTGTTTTATATAGCTTGTGCAAGGCTAGCGAAGCTATCGAGCTATCGAGCAGCAAGAAATACTTCAATTATTTTACTACTCGTAACAGGGACGTAGCCAGCTATTTTTTTTCTTTTTGATGGTGTTAAGATACATTTATGCAAGTTCGTGCGTGTGCTTATTTGTCTGCGTATAGCTACACGCAAGCTGAATTGAAAAATTTCGCAGGGGGGCGGGCTACACGCTAAGCTCCACCCTCCTCTCCTTATCGACGCCCCTGACTCGTAATTTGATATTATTTTAAGACTGAATCCGCCACAGTGGATCAATGGCTAAGGTTCTCGGCTGCTGTCCGGAAGGTCACGGGTTCGATTCCGGCCATGGCGGTCGCATTTCGGTGGAGGCGAAACCGCAAGGTCGGTGTGCTGTGATGTCAGTGAATGTTTAAGAACACCAGATGGTCGACATTTCTGGAGCGTCTTTCACAATCATATCATGGTTTTAGGACGTAGAGTATTTAGTACTATTATTTTAGACGTCGTCCTCAATCTGAACCCTCTTTGTAAGTTTCCTGCAGAAACTGGAGGCTTACGAAAAGGTTCAGTTTAAATTGAGGACGATGCAGCGAGCGATGGAAAGGAAAATAATATGTGTAACTTTAAGAGACAGAAGAGAGCAGAGCGAGTCAGGGAACAAACCTGGATTAAGGATATCATACTTGAACTCAAGGAGAGAAAATTAACATGAGCAGGGCATGTAGCACGTAGACAGGATAACCGCTGGTCATTGAGGGTAACTAACTGGATTCCCATAAAATGCAAGTGGGTTAGGGGGAGACAGAAAGTTAGGTGGGCAGATGAAATTAAAAAGTTCGCAGCTATAACGTGGCTATGAAAAGCGCAGTCACAGTGAGATCAGAAAGAGCGGCCTTTTTAAACACTCTTTGGGTAACTGCTACTAGGACACTTTCAGGGTATCCACCACGCCATAAATCATCATTTTTATCTAGAATGGTTGGTTAGTTAGCCATTAAAGTCTTGGCGCAGCCACATTCATAATGAGGATGATGATGATGCCTCAAGTATGGCTCATACCTACTCAGGGGAATCGGCCGAGAATTGATTTGAAATGAGAATGAGACATTTTCAGTGTTGAATATCTATTTTTACCAACAGAATAAAGTACACTTAGAAAAAAAGAAAAAAAAACTGGCCCAAAATCTGAATGTTTCACTGCAAATGTCGTCGAAAGAGGATAGTCTTGCGTGTCGAGAGAGTGAACAGAACGTTTATTTGATGTTCTGCGCGAAAAAATCGGTGACTTCTATTCTGGAAGCGCGGCGTTAGAGAGTCTCGATACGTGCAGCAAAGACGAACGAGCGCATCGAGGCACGTTAGACACGAGCGCCATCTGACAGTTATCTTCGAAAACGAAGGAAGTCGTGAGCGCCCGCGGAGAAAGATGCGCGCCTGTCTCGAAGGCGATAAGGATTAGAACGCAAACCGACGGGCAGGTGCCACCACCGTGTCGTCTTAGCAAAGCGTTGGAAACACTTGCCTTTTTGGGCATGGCGTTGCGCTGTCAGCGCAGCGTGATAAACGCTACGGTCCTTAGACTTACTTGTGTGTGCCTTCTCTAGTATAAAGGCACACATGCAAAACATCGTTGTGTTGTTATGGTGCCTCAGATATGCGCAATAATTGCTTTTCAATTGACAATCCCGCAAGATGAACACTGAAACGTTATCAATGTTGGCGGGCGCTGCGGATAAGGTTGACCGTTTAAGGTATCGTTACCGTGGACAAACAGACAAAGGTACAGACTGACAAACAGACAAAAAGTTTGGTGTCGAAGGTCCCCAAAAAAGACTATCGTCTTTAAAAATACTCGCAGCATCCCACGAGCGCGGCTCTAACGTGGACGGAGAGTGGCTTTCCAGTATAGCGACAGAGCCCAAGATGGCATACCTTGGCGCAACTGCGATACCTAAAGGTAGCATATACAGTAACCTTAGCTCTGTGTGGAACCTTTCGCCACCTTGCGGGTTTCCATAGCACAGATTTACCGTATGCAGCGTCCGCTGTGCTTCGAGTTACCCTTCAGTACGCCCAGGAATACGCGTGACCACGTGTGCATCGATGACGAACGAAGTGATGAACGAAGATGTAAAGCGGGAGCTTCACAGTCTCGTTACTCCAACAGAGCCCGTGGGATCTGCTGAGACTTACTTTCTGAAGAACCTGAATGATTTTTTAATACTTATTATTTTTTGCACACTGCACACTTGTCTGCCAGACCATTACGGAAATAAGTCTAAGGACTCATTTCTTTGTTAGACACAATATTATTGAGAACAAAACAAGAAATGACGAAACAGGAAGAACAGGAGGAGAAGGGAGGAAGGAGGTAGGACCGAAAGGTTAGCCCTCAGTCCTTCTTGGAAAGAAAGGAAAGGCAATGATGTAAACTAACAGACAGTGACGTGAGGGGATATATAAGGAACGTTATTTGGAGTAATTGTAAAATAAATGAAAATAAAGAAAAGTGGATAAAAGATAACATGCCGTGGGCAGAGACCAAACCTGGGACCTTCGAATAACGCATCCGATGCTCTACCAACTGAGCTACCGGGGCGGCCATCTGCCGACTAGACTAGGCAGGCAATACTTGTACGGTAGTACCACTGACTACTGAACTAGATATTTCTACCATTCAGTCCCCCGCCGACCTCCTTGTTTGGCTATGAGCAATAAGTACGCACAAAGCATACCCCCGTCCCATGCTGCCACATATGCATACAATCCACCTGTGTGCGTATAGATGTTGCGAATGCCGGAGGGGGCGAGGGGGCAAGGGTCGACTTTTGAGCTATGGGCTAAAAGTTCGCAAAGAGCCTAAATTGAGTGCTGACGTGGTTCAAACGTTAAAACTTGTTTTCAGACCCCTGCGTATGAGCTGACGACAACTCGTCGACAGAGTTGGTTATATTCTTGTTGAGGATGGCGGACTTCACTCTGTTGCGTGTAACTGCCTGCTATCGGCCGATACCTTCTCTATAGGACCGCGACTTTAGTACCCGGGACACAATGCTATTGTGTGCCCTTGATAATCTCGGCTACATGTACGGCACTAGGAAAAATAAGATAAGCATGAACGTGACCGGGAACATGAGTCACGCAATAAAAAGCGGCGCAACAAACGTCGATATCGGTTAACCTTTGTCATCGCTCGTAACAATACCGTCAGCGATTTCAGTCATGGCGGTCCCATTTCAATGAAGGTGAAGTGCTCGGCGTTCATGTACCTAAATAAAGGTATACGTTAAACAAACCCACGTTGTCGAAACTGATCCGGAGCTCCCTAACTACGGTGATTTGGGCACTGTTGCGACCGGGGTTTGCAGGCACCGGAGGTCTGGGAAGGAGTTGTCGAGGCAGGAGGAAGAGAGACTTGATGAGGGTTTATTTACATTATATACAAAGTGAGCTCTCGTACATGACGAGCTCTTTCTTACATGGCGAGCTCTCGAATCTGGCGTTCCTCTACAAGGCGCTCCCTCGAATGAGCCGGGTGGCTCATTATAAAGGGTATGTTCTCCCCAGATCCCTAGATCAGCGAACACGTTCAGATGGTATTGTCCAATCACATATCACACACAACTGGCGAGGGGGACGAGCATGCACGGCCCACGTGATTGTCCAATATTGAGCCGTGATCAATGCAATCCAAGGTGGCGCCAGAGGGGCTCCTCCTCGTCGTGCGTGTGCCGCTGGTCGAGGGGTCCCAAGCCCCTGACAGCATACATAAAAGGGTCCACCGATCTGCTCGCCTAATTAGCGGAGTGACTTGTGGTGGCCGCCGCGGTCTCTTACAAGGAAAATGCTGTTTTTGCTGTCCTCTCTCGAACGGCTTACGGCGTCGTGGTGACACGACGTCTCACCTTCCAGCTAGGAAGGACAATGCCTGGCGGTCATAGGCAGCCGGCCGGTCGGCTACTTGCTTGAGGATCCGAAGAGCGCCGCTCCCTTGTTAGCTCTGGCGCCAGTCACAACAGCCCGTAACCCGCAACTCCCCCCTCTCCCCCTATTATTACAATATATTCAGGATATAGGCTTGCCTAGGTTATCACATTTGTGATTCATCTCAGGAGTTCCGCAAAACATTATTTTGGAAATATGCATAATGAAGAAACAACTTGCCTTATTGTCTGTCCGCCTTATTTTTCATTGTTGGGTTTGAACGTCCCAAAGCCGCGACGTGATTATGAGGAACTATAGGGCAGATCTGACACACTTATTTAGAGGGGCCGGTCACTTGAATTAAAGCTGGTGGAGAGGGGGGCTCTGACCATTTGCTGTAATACCTATCCCCACAAGGACACCATCACAGCATAAATAGTGGATATTCATCCCACTAATTTGTCCTAATCAGTGATAGACGTGGACGATAGGCACTGAAGGCAAGAGGGCGCTGTCACGGGCTCTTAAACGGGGTGTGTAAGCGCTTCTACCCTCTCCCTCCTCTGAATCAGCCACTGTGATGTACACCTTGGTGGAGGGCCCCAAAAATTTTGTCCCCCTGGTTCTTTAGCGCGTACCTAAATTGAAGTACATGGACCTCAACCATTTTCGTCTCCATCAAAATTGTGGCCGCCACGGCCTGGATTCGATAGCGCGCTTCCGCGGTCATCCGTCGAGCTGCCAAGGTGTTCACTTAAGGTGATGCTAAAGGAGTTCCTAAACAGTACTGACTCACTTACTCACTCACTCACTCACTTACTTGTGAATCAGGCAGTCACTCAGCCAGGTATTAAGTCTTCAAGAACTGGCTAACCTGTCCTTCCGCTTAATCTTTTCTCCTCCCCCTCCTCTCCCTCCTCCTCCTCCTTCTTCTTAAGTCTTCAAACACCCAGCCGCACTAAAATTGCACAATGGGGTGACATTAACGTATCTGTGTAATAGCTGCTCTCTAACTTTCTTCGAATAGGAACGTACGAAGGCTTTTTTTTTTTTTTTTGCAAAATAGCACCAAGAAATACATAAAGCAGCCGAGGTAGTCTTCTCGCTCCTCACCAACTAATCGCTGATAAGCAGCAACAAAGTAGGGACTACTAATCCACCTATTATGCGCAGTAAAATATTATGGTTCTTTGTCATCTCACTACCTCGAAAAAAGAAGAATCAATAAAAATAAAGACACAGGCCCCCAGCAACCACAGCCCGTATCTACAAAGCCGCTCACGCCTGGGATTCTCCATAATCCCCTGTGGCGGCAATTCACTATATGACTTTTTCCGCTTCGTGACGTACATGTAACTCAGCCTTGCGAAAGGCTACGAGCATATATAGCTTGGTTTTCACGCTCTTCAAGTTTTCATTAGGGCTTATTACTCTTAGTCACACTTGTACGTCCATATAATGAGGCAAAACGTTTGTCAGCGTGAACAGTAGTGGCACCTAAAGTCAGTCAGTAGTCAGCTAGTTGAGTGAGAGGGAAGGGTGAAATGCTACGTACAGATGGAATTGAATTGTCTAAAGCGCCCAGCCAGCTGCTTCAGCTGTGCTTTTCTACAGAAATACGGAAAGACCAACGCCTTAAAGCACGACAACGAACACAGTCCTACTGTCTTGGCGCTATAATTCAAACTTCAACGGAAGCTTGTAGCTGACGTGAGGTACCAGCTGCATGCGGTCAGGAACAGCGTTTACAACCACGCACTTCTCCGCTCTAAACAAGCGTGATTCAGTATGTACGCACTCACCACGTCATTTGCCACGTGACGCAATGGGAAATGTGCCGTCTCGAGTGACGTGCTGGCACTCTTTATCTGCGTCACTGGTAAATGGCTTGGTCGCTTAATAATGACTGCTGAAAGCTGTTTTTGCATCGAGCGAGTTTTCCAAGCCACCCAAGCCTACCCATCAGCACAGCACAGAAAGAGCAGAGCGGCCAAAAAATGTGGTAAAAACGTTTTATTTTTGTCTCGGCACATATTGTAGGCATCGTCGACGTCGCTGTTTACAGTCATCATGAAAGAAGCGACAATAATGGCTTACAAATGTCGGGGCAACCTTCGTCTCAATAAAAAGATAAAAGTATTGTAACTTAGTAAGAAGTGAGGGTGCCCGTCACATCAACACTTGCACTGTATAGTGACGGGAAAGGAGTGTTCACATACCTATAACATTACGGAACCATGTACGCATGACATGGAGACACAGGACGACCATTCACGCCTGCAGAATGCGATCCGTCTCCACGTAGCTCAGATTCTGAATGGCGGCGCCTGTCGTGATAGCGGCCGAGCTAAACTGACGGACCCATCACTTCGGCGAGTTCCAAAGGTGTTTTGTCTTATTAAGAGGGGCAACTAGACCGTTTGTTGTAGGAAACGACCACTCAATGTGTGTGATACATATGACACAGAAGGTGACGTAGCGCGCAACAAGGGGCTTGAATGGGGCGAGATTCACGGCGTCAAGTCGTTGTCACCGTCAGATTTCTCAAAACTTTCTTTGCTCGACCCCTAAAAAAAGAGAGAAGAAGGGCTTGTGGAATCACTGCAGAACGACTCACACGGTATCGAAAATTCTCGAACAGAAGGTATACAGCTGGAGCCAACGCATGGACAAGTTGTCTTGTCGCCTTCGAGGCTGAAAGTGGTACCTTCAAGAAGACAAGTGGTTCTGACGTAACGTACAAACGACAACAAAGCACTGAATCATTCACGTGGTCTCTTCAAAGTACGAAAGTAAAATGAAGATATCATAAAAAGGCTAGACCTAGACATTTTGAATTTACAGTAATTCCATGTGAATGGTCATCAGCATTTGTAGTAGTTACAAAAAGTCAACTAACTGAGCAACAGTTTTACAAGCAACGTGTGTGCACACACACATGCACAACTACCTACGTGGAGATCGACTAACATAGAGCTGTTTGACAACGTAAGTATTTTCAGAGTAAGTGACACGCTGTCACTTCTTGACAAAGACAAGCCCATTTGCCGAAACTTTGGCATCGACCAACACCCGTGTTCGAGTAAGTTCCACATGTTCAAACTTCCGTCTTCTCCGCAGCTTCGAAGGGCGTTATGGCACACAGTTCGATTCAAAAAGAAAAGCGTAGTCACAGTCTTCGAGTGTACGCTCGGAGGACAATGTCAGAGAGAGGCCGAGGAAAAGAGCGAGTAAGAGTCGTGAGGACGCAGCCGGGTCACCTCGATGTGTTCGTCCATGTGGTAGACCAGAGGAAACACGTCCACGGTGACGATCACACGCCGAAACTCGTGCGCGAACGTCAGGAAGAAGGCGAGAAATAGAGACACCAGAAACCACTCTCCCACGGAGCTGATGAGCAGCTCTCGGAAACCCTGCAGGGAAAACAACAGCGGACGCTACAGTTCATGTAAAAATAGCAAGTTGGGAACTTTTTAAGCAAGCTACGGCACTCAGTACTCGCATATTGAGGCGAGACAATTTGTGGCTAAGTATGAACATACCTTCGTTTCGAATGCCCTCAGTTCAGACCATATCGGTGTAACTTCGACTCAGATACCTACACTATCTTTAGGGACATTATCTTAAGAGACTGAATTAGTCCCGACATGACGTGCTTATCTCGAACACTTACCCATATCAGTCGTTATACTAGAAAAAAATCGATGTCGCGCATGAATCCGTAAATACCGTACATGGTCGCTAACAGCAATGAGATGTATATACAGTCGTGCACGATTCTCAAAGTGCCAGTAAACAACCCCGAGGTCCATAAATTGCTATAAAAAGAAATATGTGCACATTTGCGTTTTGAACCCTTTCCAGCAAGAGTTTCACAAATACGTGCTATATTAATGAAGTTTCAGGGGTTAGAACATCGGTTATACAGCTGGTTTCTCCCTCACATGGCGGGGAAAGCGCAGCCCATCGTCAAGACTGGTTTAGACCAATCAACGAGCATCGTGCTACGTCAAGTCATTGATCGGCGACTTTGCGTCACTGCCATTGAAAGGAGGATTGGTCAGACATATACAGGAAAGGAGCACGGGAACTGTTTTCGAAGGGTCTGCGTGGGCAGAACACTGTAATATCCGGAAAACGTGATCACCGTGGTCTTCTCTACGAATTGCCGAGCTTCATTGGGGGAGGGGGGTGAAAAAAATGTCCCAGCCTGTTGACTGGCCCTTTCAGAAGTCTGGAAGGCTCCGCCCATACGACCAAAGGATGGCAGCCGATCGTTTTTGGTATTAGAGTACCGCTCAACCCAAGAGCTCTCCGAAGGCACGGTCACCATCCGCCTGGTTCATGAAGTCAGTCTGAAGCACGCCCGTTGGTTCCGGCTTGAGTGCATCTGCTTTCGCGGAGGAATTGCTGCAGACATTTGAAGTTGTGTCCCACTATAGGTTTATGTCGTCTCAATAACGTATGCCATGCATAGTGCCTAAGCATTTGCTCGAAGAGAAGGGGGGGGGGGGGGGGTCTACTTTTGCTAAAGAATATTCCAGAACTGGCATTTGTTCAATGGGGAGATCAAATTTTGCTGAAAGAAGATTCTAGACCTATTTGGCTGTGAGCATTTATGTACAGCCAGCGTCAAAAGTTTATGGACCATGAGGCCCATACTCTCGAATTCCCGTTGCTTCGGCGGGCTGCGGGAATTCCTGTACACGGAGCATGGTTACCACGGGGTACTAATACTCTGCATGGGCCGGCAAAAAAGTTCGTGCTCGTTCACACTCACTCAAAGAATATATTTTGTTCTGAGGACTCCGGCTTGCCGAATTTTTTTTTAACGGGCCTTATTCGCACTCAGACGCATTAATCTTTTTCTCAAGAAGTCTCACACAGACTCCATTTCATGGCTTCATTTGAGTGAATGAGCCTGGATGAGTCGACTAATGAGCCTATTGGCGTAAAATGAGCTTTTTTGGTTGTGATGTCAATTATCTTTAACGCCTATATCTCACAGTGTTCTACGAAACGCCATTTCATATTATTCCTTGAAGTACGAGCTATCTGTGACTTCAATTCAGTAAGGACATGTTTTTCCCTATAAAGTACGCGACTCACACGAGGTATTTTCATCAAGAACTATCCGTGAAGCTGTTTGCGCGGGGTGTTCACCACACTCCTTAACTCACACTGCTTAATAGATATTGGCACGGCGCATGAATACAAGTGTTCTAATATATGTGTGAAGGAGTTCTAGCGCAAACGTAAACCAATGTAGGGCTTATCGTGATACTGCAGGTGAGTACATAGGATCAAAGTCGGCAACGAAAGCCGGTGCTCGCTCGGATTCACTCAAGAAATATATTTTGCACGTATGGTTAGATGTGACTCTGACTCACCAATAAATTTCCTCAACTTGACTCGCTCGGAGTCAGGACTCACGGCCAGATCTGAGTCTGAGTCTAACGTGTGAGCTTGCCGACCTACGGTATTTTGTGAACAAAACACGTCTAAACTGGTTGAAGCCCTCCGCCAGAATACTTGATAGATATGTACGGAGAAAAAAATTATCATTTCTCAGCAAACCGATGTCCATCGCTTCTTTAACAAGACCAAATGAAAGGTGTCGTCACCAAAGCTGAAGCCACGTGCTCAGGTATGTCAACAAGTGCAGTTTATATCGCAGTGTCCAAGCACAGCCTCCGAAACCGAACCCGAGAAAACACATGCCGATGATGCTACTGGCCTCAGCGTTACAACAAAGTCAGATGACAGCACTTATTTCAATGTAAAGGAATATCACTAACCGCTTTGAGGAAAAACGAAACGAAATAAGAGGGCAGAAGTTCATGGGGTGAAACGTGGGTGAAGCAAGCACAAGACCGGGTTAACATGTGAAACACGGGAGATGCCTTAGTACGCATTGTCATAGTCAGGCCGATGATAATGATGATGAATATGATTATGATGATGACGATGCAACGTACCGGGTCTCCAGGCTCCCTCAAGTGTTTCGGCTTGTCATTAAGCCCTTCGACCCATAGGTTTTCCCCGATGTATTGGTAGCACGCGGCTAGAGTAAGTGAACAAATTCTGTTAAGGATGTTACATTCCACTGTGGCAATATCATCAAGCTCTGTCACTCCTTTGCAGACTTCAATATCTGAACACATGACATAAGGCAGGCTGCAATACAGCTGGTTATACTAATGCGTAGTAAAAATGTTTCGACTGGCGATTTCGCCATAAATACTTACGACTATTCGACGTACAAACGCAACACCAAGTCTACAAAAACATAAATAAAATATTAAAAACGCATGCAGTATAATCCAGAGAAAATCAGGAAAATCGGTCAATGTGCACATTGAAGGTAATGTAAATGTTCAACAAAAAACATTAATATAGTTCAAAACACACAAATCTCTCTTCTATGAAGCCCTTTCATAAGACACACACACACACAAACACGCACACGCACGCACGCACGCACACACACTACAGTTTCATGCCGCACTCACTAGGTTTTACTCATGTTATTTTTTTAACTAATTGGCTTTTTCAAAAAAAAAATAAAGATTTGGGAAGTTTCCTCTCTTCATTTATGTTAGATTGGCTTGAGCCCGTTATACCTCCTGGTGGTACGGACTATCCCCCTTTTTCCTTTTATTTATTTTCACATATAGGGGGCGGAAACACACACACACACACACACACACACACACACACACACACACACACACACACACACACACACACACACACACACACACACACACACACACACACACACACACACACACACACACACACACACAGGAGGGCAGGCGTCGCAATCCCGCGCCTAAATTTCCCCCTGCCCCATTGACCCCCTATACCCGAAGAGAGCAAACGGTCAAAATACATCGCAAAGGTCCCTCCCCCCCCCCCCCTTCCGCACTTGTCATAAATGGCGTCATTAAACAAAATCCTGGCACTGCACTTATGAATGAAGCGTGGCTTACAAACTAAGTAAATTGCTGTCTATAAGAGCATCTCAATCCTGAAGAATCAAACAAACGGAGCTGCAGAATGAAAAGGCAACAATGAGGAACCAAACACTATAACAATCCTGGGCTGCATTGCCGGCACATAAAAGGATACTGAATATAACGGCGAAAACAGACGCCGTCGTGAGGGAGAACCTCAGCCACACCATGCTCTTAGCATTGTACTCGGGGCAGAGGCAGCACGTGAGCCCGGTTTCGATCGTCATGTACAAGACCGCCGCGAGAAACATGGTGTACGCGCCAGCGTTGTGGATCGTCCGGCTCGTCAACACCTGCGCAAGATATATAGAAACGAAGAGAGAGCGTCACACGAAAGAAGGCACATAGGACTCTATGAAAGCACGCGCATCACTCTGGTTCACCAACTCTTCGATCAGCGAGAAATGAAGCGTTGATTATTCACTCATATGAGCAGTTTGCTAACGAGCAAAATGTCCATGTGTTCATTTTATAGCAGAGCTTCTGTGGTGGAAGTTTGCCGTGTGTCGTAAATAGAATATCATCATCATTATGAACTGGCCCGCGCTCGGTTACAGCCAAAGCAACAGATGCGTTAACAGGAAAAGCTGCAAAATGCTGCCCTTTGTGTTTGATGGCCACCCGCGCGTTCTCTTGTTGAATTTTGGTGTAGCAGTGTGGTGAATGGTAGCTGTCCAGTTGCTGCGCTATGCATACGCGTTATGGGAGTTACGCCGCAAAACTGTTACGTCGAGGAGTGCAAAAGATAAAAGGCGAGATAACCACTACAGGGAAAGAAAGAAAAAGATAGGAAAAAAGAACGAAAAAGATAAAGAAATAGAAGAAAAATAAAAAAAGACAAGAAGGCAGAGACACAAATACACATAGAGAGGAGAAGCTAGAAATACAGAGGCTAAAAACAATAAAAACGCGAGCAAGCGTAGCTATGGAAACTATAGTATAGATTGTATAGCATAGTATAGTGTAGTGATGGATCAGAAAGGCGAGATGGTAAACGTCTAGCCAAGCCACCAGTGTCAGGTAGGTGCACACTCTGCTGTAGCCCAACCTTGCGCGACCTAGTGATCTGCGCCGATTGTCTCTTACTATATCCTTGTTCTTCTTAATTATTTGTGCATTCAGCATGTCTTAACACATGCTTTTTTCTTGTTTTCTTGGGGCGTAAATCATGAACCACATTGCTTAGCGTCTTGTCGTCGCCTCTCCGTCGCTCCGGTTATATTTACAAAATAAATTGATCCTGCGAGATATGTTTCGAAACGACAGCGTTAAAGAGCTCACTCTGCAGAAACTCCAACGTCGGCGTCCTTGGTTGAGAGAGCAAAATAATAATCTTCCCCGTGATAGAAAACTGAGACAGATGCAAATAAAATAAATAATAAAAAATTCCAGGAGCGTGTATAGTAATCGAACCAGGGCCATTTGCGTGGAAAGCAGGCGTTCTACCACACAGCTGCGCGTATACTTGTAAATATAGCGAAAATAACTTCCTCCGGTAGAAAATGAAGTGAAAATCACTTTCATATTTTACAAACGCACGTGTGCGTTTTGTATACAGGTAACCGAGTGCGTTTGGCGGGGGGGGGGGGGGGGGGGGGGGCAGGAGGGGAGCTAGTTGGTGTGTTTAGAGACAGTAGTTAACAATGACATTAAAACAGTGAGAAAGTGCGCGGTTGACGAAACACAAGCAGAAGTAGTACACCAGCCTAGTGTTCCGTCAACCGCGCACTTTCTCACAGTTTTCCTGTATACGGGCTTCAGAATCAAACATGTAATGTTGCAGTAATATTGCTCGGTACACACGTGGGTGTCGGAGCATTCGGTGTCGGGACATGTGATTGTCATAACGACTTTGTGGTTCAAAGCCGGTCATAGCATTACAAAAGGCACACCCGTTACTGCACGCAGTGGGTGCATAGGAATTTCGAAAATATATTCACGTGCACAATCGCTCGTGGTTTAAAGCATGTTACCCATTACATCGAATACAGAGTTATACGAAAGCTTGATTGGCACAAGCCACTACCATATTTACCGATTGCATTGTAGTAATGCACAATTTAAAATCCTAGACTAGTATTATACAATAAAAAGTATAGATTAAGTGGTGTAATTACGCACTAGGGACAAGCTATCGCTGTCGCGTTCAATTCTTGAAGGCGGACTTTAAGGATTCCCACCCTCTCATTTTTTTCCTACATGTTGATTACATTTCTATTAGATCTTATTGCTACCAAGAGTGCCATAGCTGTGGTATCACGATGGTAACTTTCGTTTTTTTATATAATTATCCTTGTATCACAGACATCGCGGACATCAATTATCCTTGCGTCAGAGACGCTATACGGCTTGCGTTCAAGACTTGTAGCTACGAGGCGGCGGCATGCCTAATCGTACTGCACCTGAATATTTTGCCCAAATAATAGTCATTCAAACGATAAAACAAGGTGAATATAATTCTGAAGCAAATAGGGTGGCATATATTCAAAGAAAGGGAAATTACTGCGCGTTCATGTGGCTCCGGAATCACGTCCTTGAGACTATCGCTGCGTCATGTGTATTCATGGTCACAGACGCGTTTTTTTTTCCCCTGTCACATGAAAATTCGTAATACCATGCCTCTAGTATATAGAACACTTCGCAACCCAAAAAGTTTTTTAAACCTCCTTGATCGCGACCATGACCTTCCTTTCCTTCCATATCCCCTGTCTGGACGCTATGTCCAAGATGCTTACGGGATATGCGGAGACGACGAGGTTCCCAAAGACGGCGAGGAGTCCCGCCATGAGAGCGGCCACGTTCAGGACGTCGACGCTCCACCGGCAACAGCGGTTCAGGTTGCGAATCACCACGTACCGTACCAGCATCGTGGCGCACGCTAAGGAGAAAAAGCAGGGGGGTGGGTTAATTTTCACATCTCTGCTACATAGCCCCGCCGCGGTGGTCTAGTGGCTAAGGTACTCGGCTGCTGACCCGCAGGGCGCGGGTTCGAATCCCGGCTGCGGCGGCTGCATTTCCGATGGAGGCGGAAATGTTGTAGGCCCGTGTGCTCAGATTTGGGTGCACGTTAAAGAACCCCAGGTGGTCTAAATTTCCGGAGCCCTCCACTACGGCGTCTCTCATAATCATATAGTGGTTTTGGGACGTTAAACCCCACATATCAATCAATCTCTGCTACATATGCGTTAGGCAAAGAGAAGGTCTGACAGCAATCAGAGCTATAGCTGTCCTTGCATAAAGCGTTTGCGGCATGAAATGTTAATTATTGTGACCTCTTCATTGATGTAACTGTCTGCATAACTATCTACATGTTGTTCTTACAAAAGACAAACAGTATACGAAAAGCAAACACGTTAAGACTGTATTTTTTTCCTTGATCCTGTGATTATAATGTTCGCAAAGGGCCACCTAGCTACGTCAGCATGCGTCATGACCTATAGCGCTTTCTTTACTTTTCTTTGAGGGCGCTTGCATATCAGGTGTCATCTCGGGCGAGCTATTGTCGCACGCAATCATTAAAACCGAGGGGCAGACAAGGGAAAGCATAGAGGACACTGTACTGACCCATATATGTTTTGTTTAGCTTCATTGTGTGTCGGTTTCATTAGTTGTGCGTGATATGGAAAAGGAGCCCCTCGCACTATTCCCCTATATACTTTCGTACTGGTGTCGTATACACGCATGCATCTGTAGTTAATGTGCCCCGGTGTTAATCTAACGATGTATGCTCCTCACCCGCCACTTGTCACATGGTGGGCATAGTACTGCCTCGGCATCTGGATGAAAACGCACATATGTTTTAGGGGCGAAGCTCCTTAGGGCGTGGGCTGTGCGTCCCCTGTATGTAGCCACCTCTAGTTTAGTTCTTGCAGTGTTCACTAGATGGCGGTACCGTCCCCTGTATGTAGCCACCTCTAGTTTAGTTCTTGCAGTGTTCACTAGATGGCGGTACCATCTCCTGTATGTAGCCACCTCTCGTTTAGTTCTTGTAGTGTTTACTAGATGGTGGTACTTGTAGCTGATGATGAAAAGATGCAAGATGTTATAAACTAGAAAGCGGTACTTGTAGTTGATGAAAGACGCGAGATCTTATAAAATAGGAATGATGTCACATATGGCGCGTGTCATTGGTTGAAGGCAATCGTTCGAATTAGTGCGGCGACGTACGCTAGGGGGAGCGATGTAATAAAATCGAGTGGGCAAAATATACAGAGGATTCATGGTTTACCAGGTTTACTTCCGGAGCTTCGCCCACTCATCATCATTCACTTCGTGGATATGGCGGCACTTTTTTTTTTTTGTAGCGAGAGCTATAATGCCCGTATTCTCGCCTTTTCGCTGTGACTGGTGGCCGTATCACGAGCCGAGCCGTTGCATAGCAACCAGGAGGAGCCGTCATCGCATCGTACATTGTGGGACGGCCGGCTTGGCAGAATTCGAAGTGGTATTCGTTGGTAGATACGGAAAGCGAGTCGGAGAGACTGTAAAGAAGCCAGGCTTCGTCGTTGGAACGAAAGCTAGAGGAGACAGCGAGCCCAGGGGACGGAGGAAGAACAAGCCGATCGTCTCGAGAAGCGTAACCGTGCAGATAATGAAGATAAACAGAAGGATTAACCACGCCTCTCGCTACGCGCACCCATGGCATAATTGAGTTAAGCCACAACCAATTTCTTCATCAACCGAGCGCAACTTCGCTATAGTGTCCGCCACTTCCACGCATGATATACGGACGTGTTACCGGACATCGTACGAGCAGTTTGCAGGCAGTACGGGGGGGGGGGGGGGGGGTGGGGCTTCGTGGAGACTAATAGCGCGAAAATCAATTACGCGTAATCATATTTAGGTATACAATATTTTCTATGGTTCACATCTTAACAGCACTACCAAATTCACTGCATTTAAATGCGTTGCAGTCACTAGTTGGTGTGACAGTCAATTTTTGGAAGCTGAGCCACTTGACATTAGCTAATTGCTCTGCAAGTGAAAAATAACACGTTTGCTCAGGCCTTAGTGCAGAGCTACAAGTAATCGAATGACCGTATGTTACTTGCCCTTGTCACTCTTTCAGAAGTTAAGCGCGGCAAAGCTGTGCTGCTTCAAAACACTCCTTATGGGGAAATGACAATAACGTTCCTCGAAAACATGTCGACAGTAACTATAACCCGTTAATAAATGGTCAATAAATTTGTTATTGTTACATGTTGGTTGCCAAAAAAAACGCACGCTTTTATTACGGATACGTTATTTTTTTTACACGCGTTTGGCACACCTCCAGGACCATAAGACCATAAACTAACGAAATTACAATTTATTACGCTTGAACAAAGCGAATGACTATATCACTTTGTCCCTCAACTTGACAAGAGAATAAAAGCGACACAGACACAAAATTTACAAATAAATGGGCAACAACTTAGAATGAATTAAGTTGCCTGGATTGTGCTTAAGAAGCAGCGGGCAAGATCACGCACGGGACACTGGTCTCCGTGCAACAAGTGAAGCAACTACATCAAGACACGCTTTCGAATTTCAATGTATAGCTCACATTGATTTGTCTTTCATGCAAGCCTTTTAGGTGGCTTCACCAAGACTTCACGGAGGTTCACGTACGTGCAGCATCGTGTGTTGAAATTAGATACCTTTCAACAGTGTCTGTGTTGCTAACAGCAGCGCAATGTACACAGATAAAGTTGTTTTTTTTTTGTAGCTGCAGTTCGTCGCACCCAGTCGATCCTTGGTAAGTAGAAAACTTGTTAGGAGTCTCTCCGAAAATGTCGCGAACCCTTCCTGGGCTGACTTGAACCCCTCAGTGGCACCACACATCAGCCGGGCATTTCACATTACGCTGCTTTGAAACCACTTCTGGTAGTTAGCCTAACCAATAAATTTCTTCATGAAACAGCGTTTTTTTTTCTCTCTAAACATTATCTTGAACCTAAAGTATAAGAAATATGTTTCAGTCACCACTACCACAAAGCCCCTGCAAAACATCATGTTTACATTGACACTGCGTAGATACGACTTTTTGTTTTTTTGTTACATTAAGCTGCCACTTCGCCCACTTAGTCTTCAAGCAAAATATTTTTCTTTTACGAGTATCTCGCGAAAATGCAACCATTTGTATAATGTTTTGAGCACAGCAGCCCACATCTTCTGGGCATTTCACTCGACAGAACTCAGTGAGCACCGAACTAGCCCCCCCCCCCCAAAAAAAAAAAAAAATTCTTGTCGACAACCGCCACGTCCAGACACACGAGGCGTGTGGAGTAAGTGAAGCTGATACACCCTTTTCTACATGCCCATTCGCCACATTTTTTAAATACGATAGTCTTTCTTCGGGACCTTCGACGCAAAAATTTTTGGTCTGTCTGTCTATTTGTCCACCCTTAACGGTACCCTAAACGGCACCAGATGATACCCCAAATGACCGAGCCCATCCACAGCACCCACCAATATTTCTCAGGATTCAGCGCTCATACTTGTGCGATTGTCAATTAAAAAGCAATTATTGCGCATATCTGAGGCACCATGACACCACGTCCATATTCTCTAGTGTATTTTACTAGAAAAGGCATACATAGGTAATTCTAAGGACCATACCGTTTATCACGCTGCGCTGACCATGGAACGCTTGCCCGAAAAGGCAAGTGTTTCCAACGCTTTGCTAAGACGTCACGGTGGTGGCACCTACCCCTCGCCTTGCGTTCTACACCTTATCACCTTCGAGACGGGCACGCAGAGCGTGCGCGCTTCGTTTTTCTAGATAACTGCCAGATAGCACTCATGTCTCACGTGTGACGTGACCTGAAGCACTCGTTCGCCTCCGCAGCAAGCTCGAGGCACTCTAAAGGCGCGTTCACACTTGGCCTCGAAAAGAGCGAAACCAGCGAAACTATCCGGCAACTAACTCGTTTCGCCGCTAACCACACCATGCGGTCGGCGCGCCAAAATTGCTTCTAGACCAATTTTCCCGACATGCAAAACCGGATCCGGTTTCCGCTTCACAGCCTTGGCTGCGCTAGATCAAACCAAGTGACCTAACCAGCCGGCCGGAGGTTCAAAATAGCGGCACAGGCGTCGGCGGTGCCTCGCATCGGCTCAAATCGCAAACTACCCGTGCAGCACGACGAAGCTTGATGGCATAAACGAGGACGCGTTCATCGAGAGCTTGACTTGGATTACGATCGCCGAGAACTCTGGAAGTCACGGAGGAAGGAAAAAGGTAAGGAGAGGGCATGCACAGCCGGCGCAGGGCGTAAAAAATGTGGCGGAAATGACATCATGGCGGCCATATTCAGTAGGCACAATGGCGGCGTTGTTATGGTTACGTGTTGCGCAGTGAAGCTGGTCTAGCAGTGAGCGGCCGCGGCTGGCGGCGGAATGTGTGCCTCCCCAGGTCTCGTGCTGAGCCGTGGCGGACAATATCTGTGCTCTGCGCCGCGTTATTGGTTACGCAGTGTTCGTCTGGCTGTTACATTACTCTTAGCAACGTTTACAAATCTCTTTGTCCATCACGGGGTTTCAACAGTGCGTAGAACAAGTGCATATTCATGTGTCGTGCGGCGGATGACGCGGATGAAGTAGTTAGTGTTCAGCGAAATGGCGCTGGGCACCATGACGAAGCTGAATGACGACGAACGCCTTGCAGGTCAGTGACGGTTGAGCAGTGCTCCTGCTTGTGACAACGGACGACGCCGTTGAGCCCAGCAAGACGCCGTGAGGACCATGTGCACATACGTAGTTTCGTGTTGTGTGTGTACAGTAACAACTTGCATGTGCGTATTAAAACACCTTTTCTGTTCCGCTTGGTACACTCTCCACCAGCATTGCATGTAATCTCAACGTAACAGCAACCACGTTCAACTGTCACTAGCACCGTGCTCAAAGTCACCACGGTTGCAGAATGCTGACGCAGGTGAGTTTCACGCGGAACACGGACACAGTGGCAGGACGCTGCGTCAGTCGCGTGGCGGAATGCAACCGTAGAAGGCGCACGACCGATCGTGTTGTCTGTACAGTTGCTGAATTAATGACGTGAAAGCACTCGCCATTGTCAGTGCATCTAGCGCGCGTTCTCTCGTAGTTGCTTCGTTGTCAGCGAGCTGTTACTCTTTATTATTACTCGGACGAAGCGATTTCGCTGAAGGTGTCCCGCTGGCTCTGAGTGATGAGCCCAGTTCCATTAGTTTCGGATCGTCACGACACACGCGCTGCGCAGCCCACGTGCTTTCCGAGCCGGAGAGGGAGTCGCGCCTTCTGCTTCGCATTCATATGTAAACAAGAGAGGAGAATTTGCCTACTCAATATGGCCGACTTCCGGCTTCATCGCGGCTTCACAACGAGTGACGTCAGGGCCTCTCCTTACCTTTTCCTTCCTCCGTGTCTGGAAGTAGACGGTGCAGCGGCAGTGAGTCAGCATGCCCCAACATGTCTCGCTTTTGTGTACAGCTGGTTGAAACCACGCCACCGCTATCGGTGCGCTTGATCGTGTCGTTTCTGCTGGCGTAACTCCCGAAACATTTGGAAAGGTGTGAGCTGTTTGTTTCCTCTACTTTGTGCATTAACTATAATCTGAACTTTAGCTCTCCGAAAGCAGGCAAAATCGAAATGATTGTCAAGGTAGCAAGGCAGCGGTGGAGGGATTGGGCGGAACAAATGTGAACAACATCGACGTGCGCGGTCGTTATTTTCCGGCCGCTCTGGCGTTTTCGTTTTCTCTGCACTTCCCAAGTGTGAACACAGAGCACGTGGTTGGATCTAGCGCAGCCAAGGCTGTGAAGCGGAAACCAGATCTGGTTTCGCGTGGCGGGAAAATCGGTCTCGAAGTGATTCTGGCGCGCCGGCCATGCAGCGTGGTTTTCCGGCGGCTTGAGCGGCGAAATGAGCCAGTTTCCGGAGAGTTTCGCCGGATTTGCTTTCTTCAATGCCAGGTGTGAACGCGCATATAATGCAGCACCTCCAATATACCATTCGCCGATTTTCTTGCGCAGAACAACAAATAAACGTTTTGTTCACTCTCTCCAGACGCAAGACTATCGTCTTTTGACGACATTTGCAGTGAAACATGTAGATACGGGGCCATTTTTTTTAAAGTGCGGAGCACATTAAGGGGCCGGGCTGCCGCATGCTGTGATCATAAGCTGTTGCATCCACCACTCAGTAACAGCGTCCGCCACGCATTGCCTCCAACAGCGAATCTGTTCGCCCAACTTTCTTATATGCCTCGCTGTTAGTAAGACAGTCATAGGCCTCACCCACAACTTGTCTGCGTATCTGCAGAGCCCATATATTGACATGGGCGTCGCCTTGGAGCAGTCTGACTTGGAGCTGACTAAGCTGGAAGAGAAATATTTTCTCTGGGCCAAGACAGAGCGACGGAGTTCAGAGTGAAGTGAAAGAATCCAAGCTAAGTACGATTGTAGTTCTGCGGAAGAGTACTGCAAATGAGCCTTGTTCATTCCGTACATAGATAGCCTGAAAGCTTCACTCAAACGGCGCTTTGCAAACGATCGCGAAACACTGTAAAGTTCGCAATTTGTGCTGCCAAAAGCACGCTTCCAAAGGCGAATTGAAATCTGTGCGGCCGGCCTTCAATTTTTACCTGGAAGATATGACAACAGCTCATATCCTCACTCTAAATGGTGAATGGACCATCTCAAGAACAAAATGAGAAGCCATGCAAGAGGACAAATTTTCCCACTTTGCGATGGACGCTTGAGGGTAATGCTACAAATCCCGAACATTCACACACTCCGTAAGATATTGGCAACGCTCCCAGTCAATACAGCTGCTGCAGACCACAGGTTCTCGACACTGAGAAGAGTGAAAACATATTTGAAGTACCACGCGGCTGAGGAGCGGCTTGATGGTCTGGCCCTCTAATGTTCATTCACAATATAAAAGTCCGGGTCGAAGAAGTTATCCCTGTGTTTATGGAGAAACCACGACGCCTGAAAAATATTAGTGTGAACCACTGTCTTCGGCTAGCCTACACGTTTGTTTTTCTTTTGCATTGACCTTTACTATAAGGTAAAACAATTGGTAATACCATTCTTTTGCTTACTAAAATGAGTTAACCTTCTTCCGCTTTCGTGTAAGGGAAGCATACGTGTTTTACTTCTTTGTCGTCGAATAAAATTGTTTTCCTTAATATGTGTGTTCTCTGTTTAAAATTTCCTGCCATAACATGGCTCCCGCTTTCCGCTTTTCTGGCAGGCCTGTTGTTAAGACTGAGTGTGATAAATTCGGCAGAGAAAACATCCATTTGTAAATGCCAAGCTTTTCTTAGCAAACTTCTACGACTTTGAGCGTATCTATCTATCTATCTATCTATCTATCTATCTATCTATCTATCTATCTATCTATCTATCTATCTATCTATCTATCTATCTATCTATCTATCTATCTATCTATCAATCTAGCCGCCTACGATTTTTAGCTCCCCTGGGTGTTTCGATAATGGTATCGACACCAAACTGTATTTGACAAGTCATAACATATTTGACAACTCATAACATGAAAATCATGACATATATGGCATGAGTCTCATGATTTACATTTCATGGTCTTGCTGCTCTTGCGATAGTTTCATTCACATGACATGTTGCAAATCTGGTATGGTATGATATGACTGCATGGCGAATACTAGCGACAGACCCTAACATGAAAAAAAAATGGGGGACCCTTAAGCTTCGCCATTAAGAGTTGAACGAGATAGCGAAATCCGGCCTCTAGTGCACCCTTAAACCACTATGTGCATACTTATTCATATGTTTGCTTACATACACACGCACGCACACAAACACGCACACAGTAGATTGGACCTGCGCGCGCTATTATTGCCGAATGGGCTCGTTTTCTTCGCGGCACCTGTTAAACAAAATGCATTAAAGGGGCTCTCAAACCCTTTTTCAAGTAACCATGGAATGAATTTACTGGAATAGCTTATTGCCTCACGAATGCAACGCCGCAAAAATTTTAAGAATCCGTCCAGTGAGTGTAGAGTTACAAAAGTTTGTCGCACGCTGCAATTGCTTTATCTCTTCTGTCGTCCCGACGAAAGCGCTGGAAGCTAAGCAGGGAAGGGTGGCAGGGCCAAGAAACTACCATGCCTCGTGACCTTGAGCACTTTTCTTTTTCTTCGAATGTGCGACTTTTCAGTGCAATCGCGCGCAGGCGTGGACAAGTAGCGGCCTCCCGCGGCTATCTCGGTAGCTCTATTTTTCGGTCACAGACGCACAGGTAATTTTTCGCTCACAACCAGCGGGGTCAACGCCGGCGGCGGGTTTTCTGCGACACGAGCTCTCTAACCCTATCGCGTTAAAATTATGACATGCGTGTCGTGTAATAACTTGAGTTCATACCACACTCATGATGCGCTCGCTGCCGTTTCGCTTTGTTCGCATTTACGAAATGTGGTATAACGGGACGTGAATGGATGACGAAGGTATGTGACTGATGCAAACATGATAATCATGAGATGTGTGTCTTGTAAACACATAGCAACATACCACGCGCACGATGCGCTCGCAGCCGTTTCGCCAGCTGCACATTTACCAAATTTGGTATCACGGGACGAGAATGGATGACCAATGTAAATGACACGTCTACATGATGATCATGTTATGTGTGTCATGTAAAGCATGACTACATGCTACGCTCATAGCGGGCTCGTGGCCATCTCACTAGTACCGCATACACCAAATTTGGTGTTGCGTGACGGGAATGGACGACAAATGTAAATGACAGGTCCAAACATGATAATCACGATATGAGTGTCATGTAAAGCCTTACTACATGCTACACTCATAGCGCCCTCGCAGCCGTTTTGCTTGCTCAACTTATACCAAATTAGGTATTACGTGACCTGAATAGACGACGAATGTTAATGACACGTCCAAACTTGATAATCATGACATGGGTGTCATGTAAAACTTGACTACGTGCTACGCTCATAGCACGCTTGCTGCCGTTTCTCTAGCTCCACACATACCAAATTTGGTATCAAGTGACATGAATAGATGACGAAGGTTAATGACACGTCCAAACAATATAATCATGTCATGCGTGTCGTGTAAAACTCGACTACATGCTACTCGCATAGCAAGCTCACCGCCGTTTCGCTAGCTCCACATATACCAAATTTGGTATCAGGTGACCTGAATACATGACGATGGTAAATGATACGTCCGGAAATGATAATCAAGACATGAAAGCCATGTATAGCACAATTTACCTCCGCCTCGTAACGTTGTGCTGATTTTAAAGTGACATATGAACCTTCCTTATTCGTGTTTCGCATATCATCGATTCCCACCGTACGTAGGATCTGCCTTTTTTTTTCTGTCCTACATGCGTAAGTGGACGAACCGTTCCCTTGCATTCCCGCCCCTCTCCGTTTTTTTTTCTTTTTGTCATTCATTTTCTTGTTCCTGTCTCCCGAGATTATTTGTTCCTGGTCGAGATTATTCCGTACGAAAACATTGTTTCTTGTGCACACGCACTAGCTTTATGGCAGAGTCCAAATTTGCTTGTCCCCCTCCCCGCCCCCACAAAAATCACAGCATATCCACGGAGTGAATGATAATGAGTGGGGCGAAGCGTCCATAAGTTCGTCCGTGCGGCCATCCGTCCGTCAGTCAGTCAGTCCATCTGCCATGCGTGCACCCGTTCGTCTGTCTGTCGCTTCATCCGTCTATCCGTGCGTCCATCTGTCTGTCTGTCCGTCCATCTGTCCGTCTGTTCATGCGTCTGTCTGTCTGTCTGTCTCTCTGTCTGTCCGTCCATCCATGCGTCTGACTGTCCATCTGTTCGTCCGTCCGCGTCTGTCTGTACGACTGTTCATCCATTCGTCCATCCAGTGAATACTCCAAGTACCACGATCTCGCATCTTTTCATCATATACTCATCATATACAAGTACCGCCATCCAGCGGACATTCCAAAGACTAGTAAACGAGAGGTGGCTACTACTACTACTACTACTACTACTACTACTAACTACTACTACTAACTACTACTACTAACTACTACTAACTACTACTACTAACTACTACTACTAACTACTACTACTACTAACTACTACTACTAACTACTAACTACTAACTACTAACTACTACTACTACTACTACTACTACTACTACTACTACTACTACTACTACTACATATAACGCGGACGCACAATCCACGGCATAAGGAGTTTCACCCCTAAATATCCTGGCTACGTGCCTGGCTTCACTTCTTCATCAGCAGAGATAGAGAAGAGACGTAGGAAAAGAAAAGGCGCAGCATCTGACGGCTCAGTGCCATCACCGGCACCCACTTCACGGATGTATACGAGTGGATTTTGTAATATGCTGCCTACATTGAACTTGCTACCCCTCGCTTGTTGAATCGTTCGCAGCTGATATTTAAACAGCCGAATTCAAACCCCGATTTCCTTTATCTTGTAGTCGTTTGCTTAAAAGATAAAACGAAAATCTTGCTAATTTCAGCGGTATTTTTTTATTGAGAAACTAAAAAGTAAAGTCATTCCGGATAGGTATTCAAACTCTGATATATAGCCAGATCTCTGACGGAGGTTTTTCAGGGTGATACATTCTAAGTGTGCCCTTTTACATTCGACTCTGTGAACAGTGTAGTCCTAGATCTGCTCACCCAGTTCGCCACACACCTGCTCTGGCGCCACCACTCAGCTTGCGGAGAGAAATATTCTCACAAATGTCCACCACTCACACGAACGAGGCGAACGTAGGGAGAGACCAGTGTTACCAGAGCGACCAGACTATACATACTCGTATACTCTGGTGGCTACGAGTCGGTTACGCAGCTGCTGACAACGAAACCACCAGCGCGCTGCCGCTTTCTGCCAGGCCAAGTGCAACAATGTGGCCAAACACGCGCCAAATGTTTCGCTATAGTAGGTATTCGCTTCTCTTTCCGAAAGGCGGCGCCAGCGAGTGCGCCGCCATAGCCATGGTCAGTCAGCCATCCGGCATGTGACAGACAGCCTGATTTTTGGCGGCGCTGCACCTCACTAATTCCTTTTTTCTTAAAACAAATTGGCAGATCTCACGTACAGTGGGAATCGATGATGTGGGAAGCACGAATGAGAAATGTGGATATGTCACTTTAAAAGCAGCACAGCGTTACGAGGAGGTAAATGATGCCGTACATGAATTTCGTGTCGTGATTATGATGTTTGCATGTGTCGTTTACCTTCGTCATTTATTCACGTCAAGCGATACCAAATTTAGTATACGTGGAGCCAGCGAAACGGCCGCGAGCAAGCTATGAGCATGGTATGTTGTCATGTTCCTACATGACACGCGTGTCATGATTATCATGTTTGCACCAGTCATATATTTCATCACCCATTGACGCCACGTAACACCAAATTTGGTATATGCGCACCACACACTGGCCAGATGGAGCTGCGTTTTTCACACTGCCCCGTCTCAAAGTCTGACATTCGCCGTTAGGGGCACGCAGCAAATAGACGCGTGCTGGCATGCATCATATATCCCGGCCAGGTAGGTAGGTAGGTAATCAAATTTATTGATTCACGAAGGAATCATTTGAAGGGGGTTGTGGTAGGGGAAGTGGAATCAGGATGATGACGAGCCCTCGGGCCGCTCTAGGTGGCCGGACACTGCTGTGCTTCGGGGACCCTTCTGGCCCAGCTCACTGTCCGGAGCTGTAAACTCGGTTGCGAGCTGCACAGAGTCACAAATCCGCCGACATTTACAGGGCGCGAAACGCGCGCGTCGCCTTGCGTTTTCATTGAGGCCATCTCAAGATTGTTGCTTTTTTTTTTATCCGCTAAGCTATGTATCCAGGCGCTGCGGTCAGATTGGCTAACTCGACTGAACGGTGCCTATAGGGAGCTGGCAAAACGGCCGCGAACACATCATGAAGAGCCCAATATACTCCAATGCAGCGTTGACGCGTGCGCACACTGGGCACAGCGACGCTATACGGTAGCAAAACACGAGCACTCTATAGTCTGACGCCAGCGTCCGTCGGCGCGGCCCGACGGCAACATGCACGAAACGCGACATGCTGCATTTTGCGCCGATGCGTTACCCATGTAACACTGCATCTCCCTCTTTTCGTGATGGAGGGACGCCGGACGCGTTGAAACGCGCTTGCGTCAAAGCAACGCAGCGTGGCGCGTGCCTGCGAGTATATGGCAGCACCGGCGCCTGGCGGGGCAACGCCGGCGCGAACGAAATGAACGCCAATGATCACGCGCATCGCGTCGCGTCGGAATGTATTGGCGTCTCGACTATGGCACGTAGTCATGTTCTCACATGACACGCATCTCAAGATTATCACGTTTGCACCAGTCACATACCTTCGTCATTCATTGGCGTCACGTGATACCAAATTTGGCATATGTGAAGCTATAGCGAACAGTTCACGAGCGCATCATCAGTGTAACATATGTTGTTACATGACACGCATGTCGTGATTATCATGTTTGGATGTGTCATTTACGTATGTCATCCGTTCGCGTCGCGTAATAACGAGTTTCGTACATGTGAAACAGGCGCGAGCGCATCATGAGCGTAGCATATAGTCATGTTGTTACATGACACGCCTCGTGTTTATCATGTTTGCACCAGTATCATACCTTCGTCATCCATTCACGTCCCGTAATACCAAGTTTGGTATAAGAGAAGCTACAGAAACGGCCACCAGCTCTTCGTGAGCGTGGCATGTAGTCATGTTGTTAAAGGGCACGCATCTCATGATTCTCATGTTTGCACCAGTCACATACCTTCGTCATTCGTTTACGTACTGTAATACCAAATTTGGTATATGTGACGCTAGCGAAACGGCCGCGAGTACGTCATGAGCGTGGCATGTAGTCATGGTGTTACATGACACGTATGTCATGATTTTCTTGTTAGGGTCTGTCGCTTGCGTTCGCCATGTAATCATGCGATACCATACCAGTTTTGCAACATGTCATGTGAACGGAACCACTGCAAGAGCTGCAGGACCATCCGAGGAGGACCCCTTGGTACCCTTTGACCTTCCCCTGGTCTCCAAATATGGCCCCATCTCCCGCTGTGCACGAATCCTTGTCAGAGGACCTGCCCCTATACAGGTGACGTCCCGGCAACCCCAGGAACTGACAAGCCCCGCTGATGCCTTGCGTTAGCCCTTGCCATCGGCTGCAGCTGCTCCTTCGCTCTACGCACAGGGTTTTGCCCTCCTCCCTAGTGACCTGGCCTATGGAGCTCTGGCCGATCCTCCTCCTCCACTGCTGTACCCTTTCAACGGGACACGCCCGTTGAAATCATGACATTCATGACATACATGCCATCATTTTCATGTCAGGGCTAGTAAAATATGTTCTTCATACAGTCATGTTATGTCATACAAAGTTTGGTATCGATAGCATTATCGAAACGGCCAGGAGAGCTAAATGTCATAGGTGGTTAGATAGATAGATAGATAGATAGATAGATAGATAGATAGATAGATAGATAGATAGATAGATAGATAGATAGATAGATAGATAGATAGATAGATAGATAGATAGATAGATAGATAGATAGATAGATAGATAGATAGATAGATAGATAGATAGATAGATAGATAGATAGATAGATAGATAGATAGATAGATAGATAGATAGATAGATAGATAGATAGATAGATAGATAGATAGATACGCTCAAAGTCGCCAAACTTCGCTAAGAAATGCTTCGCATTTAAAAGTATCAACATAACACGTGCTGCAGGGAACTTTGATTGTAATCTGACGATGGTGTTCGCGCACGAGACCACAGGTATAGCGGATGCTGCGCAAGCACCTCTTGATATGTGGAGTTTAACGTCCCAAAACCACCATATGATTATGAGAGACGCCGTAGTGGAGGGCTCCGGAAATTTCGACCACCTGGGGTTCTTTAACGTGCACCCAAATCTGGGCACACGGGCCTACAACATTTCCGCCTCCATCGGAAATGCAGCCGCCGCAGCCGGGATTTGAACCCGCGACCAGCGGGTCAGCAGCCGAGTACCTTAGCCACTAGACCACCGCGGCGGGGCGCGCAAGCACCTCTTGCGGATGGCCTCACGTGAATACCTCCTATCATCTCCTACACTTCCGTGGAGAGCGGAGTTTGTCGTGTCAGTGGAAATGTCTACGCCGCCCCGCGAGGGTACGCGGGTTTCGCGCCTACTCGGTAATCCACGGTCCTCGCTTTTCCCCCGAGGGTTTGTCCCCCGTGTGAATGCCCCTTTAACGGCATCTTTTCTGCCTGGCCATCTCCGTGACAATATGTGGCGTCTGGGATGGCACGTGCTCAAAATGCAAGACAGACTGGAAAGGTGAGACATGGTCCTATCTTGCACGTGTTCTAATTGCCTACTACAAGTGTCATACCAGAATGTGCTACAGCTATGTCTAATGCAAGGGTATTTTTGAGAGCTATGAACGCTTGTTTCCGTTGCCAACAGAGCTAACCATTTTGTCACTTCTGGCCGTTGGTCGCGTAGTCGCTTCGTGCGACTTCTAATTGCTTCGGGGGCTTTTAGGGGCGAAGCTCCTTAAAGCGGCACCCATTCGTCCCTCGTAGTAGTCGTAGTCGTAGTGTGTAACCAGTCTTACGTTTTGACCTGCAAGGTGGTGCCGGTGGGAGATTTCTCCTATGCGTTGTTGAACAATGAAAAATTCGCAGCGTGCACGTTAATACAAGCCGAATTCTCCTGTCTCTCATTCCCCATTAGCAGCCATCGGCATGTACATTGAGCACTATGTGACAAGAAAGGGTTGCTACGTTATACTCGCTGGCTGTAACCTCCTTGGGTTTTAAAAAGGATTAGCGAGCGTTGGGCCGCAGTGCCATGAATACAGTGAACTAGTATATACCATGAACTCGAGGTGGTTAAAGGTGGGAAGTAGACACAAAGCGCAAACCGTAAGAAAGTGTGCGTGTGCCACCTCTCGTTTAGTCCTCCGAATGTCCGCTGGATGGCGGTGGTTCTATATGAGGAATATATGATAAAAAAGATGCGAGATGGTGGTACTTGGAGTGTTTAATAGGTGAACGAACGGACACACAGACAGTTGCATGGACGGACGCACGGATGGCTGCACGGATGGATGAACGCATGGACGGACGCAGGAGTGGATGCATGGACGAAAGCAGGGACGGACGCACTGATGTTCGTGTGGACGCACGAACAGACACACGCACGGACGGGCGGATGGACGCACGGGTGGCCAAACAGACGCACGCATGGATGGACGGAAGCAAGAACGAATGGACGGACGGATGCTTCACCCCACTCTCCATCATTCACCACGCGTGGATATGCTGCCATTTTTTATAATCGATGAAAGGAAATTGGGTAATGCAGATAGTCAAGTTATCTGTCGCCTTAATTTCCCTTTAACGCCAGCCGTATACGCTCTAAACACGCGCCTTGCCAGCGCGACAGCGTGACTATACACTTAATATACGATAAGCACAGCTATCGACAGCGCGACCGATAAGTTTGTTCTCAAGGTTTGTTTACCGCAACAATGCAAGCAACGAAGCTTCACCAAATACCTAGTTACATCCGATCTGTTCTTGTGTTTTGTCGTGACAACGTTGTCAATTCAGAGCGGCCGACATTGACATTCGATTGACACCTGCTGCTAAAGCTCTATCGAACCTCTGTGCTCCTTCAGAAGGCTTTTGGGCAATGTTGCTCGCACGGACGTAAGCGTTTGCTAATGATACGAATGATAGAGACGTAGAAAATTATTGACTGTTTCTACTTGCCACCAAGCATATTGTGCAGCATATAGCCGATTACCAGGCAAGGCGGTCGCCACCCCTCTCTCTCTCTTGAAGACCTGACCAGCGTAGCTCGGTCAAGACATATAGAGACCCGTGAAGCGCGCTTTGAACACGGTGAGAAACCACTGGCGATACGGGCTGAAGCTTCTGTGAACATGTCAGCCAAGTATTATGGCACTGCACGTGACAGGTAGTATGCAATTGTGTTTCAAACGCATCTAGAAACTACTCGTTTCTCTCTTGCCACACCCAGACCTTGATGTCACGCCCGTCGCTCTGGGGATGTCCCCCGACGGACTCCTTGCCGCCACAAACGGATTTCACAAGCACTGTCCGCCTGCGGCCGCTGTATGGAAAAAAATATCTCACACGCAACTCATATCGATATCGTCATTTCAAGTCTATAACCTGCGCGTAGAATAAATTTTAATCATAATCCCAAATCTGAACCATTGCAATAATAATCAGAATCGCAAATAAACCGTATGTTAACTCACATGCAGAGCGCCCCGCCTAAATTAAAAAAAAAACATCACAAATGTGCATGAAACGATGTGCTTTGGTAGTGCTGCTCTTGAATAGTGATGGTAATTTTTACGTATAAGTTTGCTCCGGGAGCTGCATTTAAGGACGCATAGGGGCGCGTGCACGCATGCACACACTACGGATCCATTGAAGGTGCTTACTTATTCCGTAAAATGAGAGAGCGAGGGAGTGAGTGAGAGAGTGAGTGAGTGAGCTAGTGCACGCACCTGTGTTTACAACTGTAGCTGCTGGAGCAAGAAGCTTAAATGATAAAAATCGACACTTTTTCGTGCGGTGCTTGTCGCTTTTGTTTTTTTACTAATACTTCCACTCAGTGCATGCTGCTCCGGGCAATTCTGCCTCTTCTATAGTCTTTTGAAAGCAAACGTAATTGCCAGCCTAGCCTTGATACGTGATCCGTAAGGCCTCTACATCCGAAGCTCTAGCGTATTGCGTATCGCGCAAGAAATTTCAAGCATATCGCTTTTTAGTGTCCAACGCCTCCTAGGCAAATACGTTTTCTAGGAGCCTCATTGATGTAGCTCCCAGCGTTCTTTTCATATTATAGTGCTTGGTAAATAATAAAGCACGTTATTTGCAACCAAATAATTCAGCTTTAGCGTCTCATTGGTGCAAGGTCATTGCTGAAAAAAAAACGAAGACAAAGAAAATGTTTTTTCAGATGGTTATATTGTTTTACGGTGAAATCTGTATACAGCTAGAAAAAACAAAACAAAAAAAGGAAACCCTTCGGCAGCGGTCTCACGAGCGGTCTCCATTGGCTGTGATATTAGTTACGTCGTTCGCAGCGTACCATCCAAGCAGACGCAACATTGGCTGCGTTGTGAGTGACGTCGTTCATCCCGTCGCAGCCGTGATGCATGGGTATGGCACGGACAACTCTAAAAGAGCGCTGACAGTGGAAACGAGAGAAAGCCTGCATTCGCTGGGCCGATGGTGCAGTTCGGGCAAAAAAAAAAAAAAAAATAGGCCCGGGAGGCCGAGTGCCGGCAGCAGCTGCGTACCGATGATCCGGCAGCCTTAAAAACCGCTCTAAATAGCGAATGGTAATGCAAGCGCTGGTGGCGGCTGAACCTGCAAACCACGCCTCCGAATTAGCTCGCGAAGAATGGTGGAAGGCTTCAGTGCCACGTCGGGCTGAACCCACTGCTAAACATTGGTGCCGCACGTTTGAGCTTTCGCTGGTTAATCATTTGTACGAAGTGCTTGGGCGGTGATTTTTTTTTTTTCATTACAGAGGTATGGACATGCAAACACCGGCATGAGCCAGCCAGGAAAACCTTCTTAACATGCATTTTTACTTTTTATCACGCCGTTTTCAACGAACGCGCCTCCTATACACACTCAGTTTTTTTTATTATTATTTGTTGAGAGCGCACAGACAAGCAATGCGGCCTTTCCGATGCAGCAAACTGTCGCACGATGCAAGAGTACAGTGAAAGATAAGCAGATGACTCAAAGCGATAACGATATACGTCCAGCATCACAACACAAGCCTTTCCTACCGGAGCTCATGGCAAACTGCTGCTGTGCTCCATCCTTGCGAAATACGACCATGTTTATCGTATATCGAAGACAAAGGGCACATGCCGTTGTATACGTTAACAACAGGTTCAACGTTCCCTTGTCCTTTCTGTCCTGCATATGTGTACATCTATGGAAACGTTCTCATACCGACCGGTTCAGGCGAACGTTTTGTAAAGGACATCACACTATCATTGATAGTACGCAATTGCATTGCAAATAAGATAGATATATTTGTTGGGTTTAACGTCCCAAAACCGCCACATGATAATGAGAGACGCCGTAGTGGAGTGCTCCGGAAATTTTGACCACCTGGGGTTATTTAACATGCACCATAATCTGAGCACACGGGCCTACGAATTTTCAGCCTCCACCGGAAATGCAGCCACTGCAGCCAGTTCGATCCCGCGACGTGCGGGTCAGCAGACGAGTACCTTAGCCACTAGACACCGCGGTGGGGCTGCATTTCAAATAAATTAATGAAACAATTTAAAATGTACCCACTTATCTAACAGAAGTAACACAGGTCAGTGTTAGTTATTTATTTAGTTAGTTAGCTTTCTTTTGCGCAATTGTTTTAGTTGAATTGTAATCAGCTCACTATTTGTTTACGCCCAGTCATTGCCACTCGTTAACCGCGTGATTTTAATTACTAAAAGTGTATTGTACTTAAATGGGATTGCGTCAGAGACGTAGGTAATGGAAGGTAATGGTAACGTAGGCCTTGAATGGGCGTTGCCACGTACTTACCCAAGAGAGATCCGAAGTAAAGGAGCAGGCTGAACACTCCACTTTGTGGCGGTGAGGCACCGGCTTCGCTGAAACAAACCATGCGCTGGTCTCACACACAGCGCGGAAAAACACACACGTGATCACATCACCGAAGAAATCATTGCTCAAGTTATCTGCCCTCTACAGCTCATCAGTTACAACTCGTTCGCGAAAGTAGCCGGGAACAACGAAGGTTGCTTCACTCAATACGTCAATGCGCGGCAAGAAAATATTGATTTGATATGTCGGGTTTAATGTCTCAAAACCACCATACAATTATGAGAAACGCCGTAGTGGAGGGCTCTGGAAATTTCTTTAACATGCACCCAAATCTGAGCACACGGGCCAACAGCACTTTCGACTTCATCAAAAATGCTGCCGCCGCCGCCTAGATTCGATCCCGCGACTTGCGGGTCAGTAGCCGAGTATACCTTAGCCCCTGGACCACAGCGGCGCGGGGCAAGAAAATATTCTTCTCATAGTATAATCAACCCGTTTGATACGTTCTCTGAGAAAGTCATCCGAGTATGGTGTCATCACCTTCGACCTCACCAACCACTAACACTATTACACATGAAGCAGACTTCAAAAGAGAACTCAATCGCACGAGACTTCAGTTTCTTTTTCTGTTTTTAAATGCGAAGCAATTCTTAGCAAACTTCGGCGACTTTGAGCGTGTCTGTCTGTCTGTCTGTCTATCTATCTATCTATCTATCTATCTATCTATCTATCTATCTATCTATCTATCTATCTATCTATCTATCTATCTATCTATCTATCTATCTATCTATCTATCTATCTATCTATCTATCTATCTATCTATCTATCTATCTATCTATCTATCCACCTATGACATTTAGCTCTCCTGGCCGTTTCAATAATGGTATCGATACCAAACTTGCTATGGCATGACATGACTGTATGAAGAACATATTTGACTACTCATAACATGAAAATCATGACATACGTGTCATGTAACACCATGACTACATGCCACGCTCATGACGCACTCGCGGCCGTTTCGCTAGCGTCACATATACCAAATTTGGTTTTACAGTACGTAAATGTATGATGAAAGTATATGACTGGTGCAAACACGATAATCATGAGATAGGTGTCATGTAACAACATGACTACATACCACGCTCATGATGAGCTGGTGGCCGTTTCGCTAGCTTCACTTATACCGAATTTGGTATTATGGGACGTGAATGGATTATGAAGGCATGATACTGGTGCAAACATGAGATGCGTGTCATGTAGCAACATGACTACATGCTACGCTCATGACGCGCTCGCGGCCGTTTCGTTAGCTTCACATGTACTAAACTCGGTGTTATGCAACGCCAACGGGCGACATAGGTAAATGACACATCTAAACATGATAATCACGGCATGCGTGTCATGTAACAACATGATTACATACCACACTTATGAAGCGCTCGCGGTCGTTTCGCTAGCTTCACATATGCCAACTCTGGTATTGCGTGACGCCACCGGATGACAAAGGTATGCGAGTGGTGCAAGCACGATAATCATGAGATGCGTGTGATGTGAAAACATGACCACATGCCACAGTAGGCTAGGCGCCAATACATTTCGACGTCACGCAGTGCGCGTGCTCACAGGCGTTCATTTCGTCGTGTCACGCCATGCGCCAGTTCTGCGATATACTCGCAGGCGCGTACCACGCTGCGTTGCTCTGACGCATGCGCGTTTCAACGCGTCCAGCGTCCTTCCGTCACGAAAAGAGGGAGACGCAGTGTTGTCTGGGTAACGCACCGGCGCGAAATGCAGCAGGTCGCATTTCGCGCTGGGATCTGCCATTTTTTTTATTCTTCTCGTCCTTTTTCTAATCATTGAGTGTAAATTTTTCTTGTTTTTTTTTCTAACCATTGAGTGTAAGTTTACACACACAAAAAAACAAGGCCCATTTATTGAGGAAAGATGGTCGGACACAAAGCTTTGTCCCATGCGAACCGGATCAACCAGCAAAACCAACGACCACACAACAAAGCCAAGAAAAAGTGAACGAACCGATGCGATGTATATTGCCAATCATGCCTCTTTCTTTTTGTGTTTTATTTTATATTACCGGCTCATTGCCCGTGTGAATTCTTCCTTACACCAGTCGTGCCAGTATGCCTGGGAGCATTCTGCATTGTCTGAAAATCACCAGCGCGCACTGATTACTGTAATTTTCAGTTTCCGTTTCCCAGCTACAAGTACGGTAAAATGAAGAGTTTCACTATGACCGACTGCTGCCTTCGTTAACGTCACGACCCCGTGAGAATATGTGATCCGACCACTTGTTTAGAATGGCCTTTTTTTTTTTTTACCGCCCCTAAATACCGACCCAAAGAAACACATATATGGACCCGTACTTTGACGACAGCCTTCACAAGCTTTCAACGTACAAAAAGATAAGCCACTGGAATCTTCTACTCGAAGCGTTCCCGGCACGATCATCATCTCTGTCGACAAATGAAAGGTAAAGATATCAAGCCACTTCACTTCCAAAGATAATTTCAACGGACCCGGCTCCTTTTCTCGGCCCCGGCTAAAGAACTTGCTATATATCAACTCTGAACGAGTACCAGTCACCATTAGCACGCCATGCGACATCATGCACATTAGCGTTGCACTACACCACAAACTGACACACTAAACTAAATGCACGTTGTGGGGCCAGTTGCGCAGTTGGTGACGCATAGTTTTTTTTTTTTCATTAAGAAATTTAACTAACGATAAGTTTCAAACTACAACACAGAAAGACTTTACAAGACGGACGATACACTCCAACTATAGATTTATTGAAACCTACACTCACTACCTTCGAAAGAATTGTTGTTTTGTGGGGTTTAACGTCCCAAAACGACCATATGATTATGAGAGACGCCGTAGCGGAGGGCTCCTCGAAAGAATTGAATACCCTGGATACATAAACATTAATGGCAGAAGATTAAATGGACACTGAAGGACAGACACCGCGGGGCCGGATCACGAGATTGCAGAAGAATAAGGACGGGGTGGATCACATTTGCCTTCAAATCATGAATGGTTATCTGCCACTAACCTTCAAGAGGAAAGTGTATAACAGCTGCATCTTGCCGGTACTTAACTACAGTGCAGAAACCTAAGGACTTGCTAAGAGGGTTTAGTTTAAATTGAGGCCGACGCAGTGAGCGATGAAAACAAAAATGATAGGTGTAACCTTAAGAGACAAGAAGAGAGCAGAGTGGATCAGGGAACAAACCAGGGTTAAGGATATTATAGTTGAAATCAAGAAGAAAAAATGGACATGGGCTGGGCATGTAGCACGTAGGAAGGACAACCACTGGTCATTAAGGGTAACTGACTGGATTCCCAGAGAAGCCAAACGCGCGAAGGGGAGACAGAAAGTTCAGTGGGCTGATGAGATTAAAAAGTTCGCAGGTATAACGAGGCAACGGAAAGCACAAGATAGGGTTGATTGGCGAATCATGGGAAAGACCTTTGCTCTGCAGTGGGTGCGGTCAGGCTGATGCTGATGAAAGTGAAACAATGAACCCGTTTGCATTAATAAATTATACTCTGACTAATTTAAGGTCATTCATTTGACCCCTATTGATTCATTATTTCAGGACAAAAATCAAAGCCAAGGTTTCACTTTTAAACTTAACGCTAAAATCTCCACGCGTGAGTCACGAATTTTAAAACGTATTTTTCATAATTTGGCAATGATTGATTGATTTGTGGGGTTTAACGTCCCAAAACCAGCATATGATTATGAGAGACGCCGTAGTGGAGGGCTCCGGAAATTTCGATTGCCTGGGGTTCTTTAACGTGCACCCAAATCTGAGCACACGGGCCTACAACATTTCCACCTCCATCGGAAATGCAGCCGCCGCAGCCGGGAATCGAACCCGCGACCTGCGGGTCAGCAGCCTAGTACCTTAGCCACTAGACCACAACGGCGGGGCGTACTTTGGCAACGTTGGCTCAAGAAAATCTACTAAAAATTCGTGTTTTAAGACTATGTTACCCACGGAGGAGAATGTACTATACATTTTGTATCGATTAGAAAGGCAGTCGGCCTTAGCAGCTGCCGTCAAAGTCTATCACGGCACGGCAAGAATTTCAAGGTGGTCACGCCTAATTTATTTTTGAGCGTTTTCTCGCTTATCAAGCGTCCTGTCGCAGAAAGCGTGGTGATTTTGTAATTACGAGAGACTTCTTACTAAAATTATAAACATTGTTTCTAATTCTTTTAAGTGTATACCTTTAATGAGAGCGAAACGTTTGTTGTTGCCTATTTAGCTATCTCAAATCTCCGATACAGGAAGACTGCATGAAGCGGTGCTGATACGCATATCACCTACGGGATTGGTAGCGAAAGGCTTCCGAGAGTGTGCGAGCTAATCTGATCGTATACTTCTAGCGAAAACCTTTATTTTCTCATGTCGTCGTTCTCAGTTTTTATCGTTTTTGTATTCATTTGAGCGGAAATGGGCGGGTATATGGGCGGCTAGAAACGCTAGTAGTGTTTAACCTTTCATAAACAAGCAGTAGCAGAACGCAAGAGACTAAAACACGCACCAAACACTCGCTTTGATAAACCTGTCCGAGATATGCGTGTTCCTCGTTTTATCAACATGCTGCCCCAGTGTTGTGTTTATATTGTTGTTACTTATTTCACTTATCCATAGCTTGCTGGCCTTGGGTCGTTTGGCCTAGCGTATAAAATCATAATAAATTAAAAAAAACTGACAGGGTTTCGTATTCATTTGCCTGTATTAGACGGCTCAAAAACGACAGCCATCTTGTTTTTGTCTTTTTCCTATGCCAATGTAAGGAATTTTCTACGCTCCGTTCTGAAATATTTCTATGCCTAATGTGGTTCTGCTAGTGTAGTTAGAAATTTGACAATTAACGTCCCTTAAACCTTCCTTACCTTCATTAGTAGTTGATTTTCATTAAGGTTACGAAAACAACAAAGAAATGAGCCGTCATTATTACACTTCGTTTATTCATAGTGATGGTCTCGTTCCGATTTGCAGATTTGACGCCTTCAAGTAGTATGCGAAAGCTCATTGGTCAGCTGTCCGCTCGTTAAAACGGTTGCAAGCTACATGACGCTAGCTGGCAAAACAAAGAGGGTACCAGACTTACCGTCACGGCTACGAGCAGCGAGCAGCGCGGACTAACGCTGTCATGGTTTCCATGCTTGTAAAACACCTCATACAGTGGACGTGAGGATCACCGTCATCGTATAGCTCAAATGATGTAGGGCATCAATCGGCGGCGTTATCCGAAGGTTGCAAGTTAGGTTCCAGAATGCGGCGAAGTATTTTTTCTTCCACTTTATTTTGTTCACTTGTGTACTATAATTACTACAATAAACTTTGCTTATGATGTGTGATGCCCGTGTACATAGATTTAAGAGCACGTTATAGATCCTCTGGTGGTCGAAATTTCCGAAGCACTCCATTACGTCTCTCGTAATCATATCGTGGTTTTGGGACGTTGAACCTCTGGCATTATTATTTCGTTGGCTTCATTCGCGGTTAGTTTTCATTGGGGGGAGGGGGGGGGGTATCAAAACAAAGAGCTCTTAAAATTCTCTTTAATTTATTTCGCGAAGTGTCACTAAGGCTGCCACAATCTGATTATCTCCTCATTAAGCTTCACCCTCCAAATCGGCGAAAATAAATAAAAAAGAAGCTCTACCAGCTATGGGGTACGCTAAGTCTTCCACGTGCCTTAGCTACGCCAGACGTGTCCAGTGATTGTTTTGTGCTTAGTGTGACGGTCTTGCAGGTTTCTAGTGACAGTGGCAGCCATGGACCACTGATGGTTATGTTCCAAGGACAGTTCACTACCTCATCTGTACCCCCAGAAAGCCGGGTACCAAAGGCACTAGCCATTGCGGAAGCCACGTCATTATTTTCAATTGGAATCTTTTTCTCCTTCGTACTCGACTATGCACACATTGAAATAATATTTTTCTTTTCCTCACGAATATACACACGGAGATGTTCTTCCCTGCAGAAGTACTCCACTGTCGTTCGTGTTCTGTGAGTTAAGATACGTATAAACCAGTGAAGACTGTTTCTTTCGATGTTTTACGACATGCGTCTTCAGAATGGTCCAGCCTTCGTGAGCGTATCATTGAGCAGATACAGAGAGTTCTTTTTGTATGTTTCTAAACTCGAAATGATCGCACTTACGCATAAAACTGAAGAGACAGCAAACATGCAGCCGCGGAAGTGTGTGCGTGTGTGATGCTTGAATCAAGGCCAAGCGTCTTAAGAACGTTTTGATTAATACAGACACGTGCGTATATATAAATGCGTCCTGCAGATCATCGGCGTTGCGAAACAGTCGTATAATTGCTAGACTGATCATTTTCTTTACTATATACAACGCACTTCACTGCATGCCGTCCAAAAAAAAATAATATTAACAAAGTACACCTAGAAGAGTGCGCGTTTTTTTTTTTTTTACAGTCTTTCCTTCTGATTAACCCAGATAAGCTTTATTACTTGACGGCCAGAATGTGCATTTAAACATATCACTGTTCTGTATGCTAAAGGATCTGTGTTACGTAAGTGTAAAAAATTATCGTATAGGACTGCATTAGCTATTAACGAAGATACGGGAGGGTCTTACACGTAAATACGCAAACGTCACTTGCTGCTCGCGAGTTCTGTTGTTACGCACCGATTTAATTCGACCAGTGCAACCACGCGGTTAACAGGTGCGGGATCATTCATCGGTATACTTGTAGTCCCATCGACATTTCACACTTCTGAAGCTTCATGATTCGTCACACCCTGTTCCATCTTGTCGGCCACGCTTAATCTCTCACGAATGAAAAAAAAAAGAGGGGGGGGGGGTCATAAGCGGTGCGATTCGTAACGAAAACCAGGCTCCGGAAAGACGTATAGCGCACTTTTCCGTTTTACCCTTGTGACGTCAACGGGGTGCCAGCTTTCACATAGCAACTGATTAGTCACTGCCCGCGGTCCGCCTTCACAATCAGCTCACAGGTTGCACAAACCAACGCAAATACCGGGCGAGGAGAGCGTGCTGCTATTCGCCTATAACTCACCTGATGTAGGGCGCGTAAACGGTCACCGCTCCCGTGAGAGCCGCCCAGATGTACGCCATCAGGGAGGCACCGATCAGGGTGACGGTCACCATCGCCGGCACCCAGCCGACACCGGCACAAATCATAGTCACATCCATGTCGACCGATGATGCCGACAGGGCGGGCCTGCCTCACTAAACGGTTGAACAAGCTGCCGCCACTGCTGGTGAAGCTGGTCGACAAGCGCCGTTCTCACCTGTGGCGCCCGCGTCCTGGACTCGGGCGACGTTAACGCCAGGTTCTTCGCTACGCTTCCGCAGGAAAATGAATCGAAGTGTAGTCGCGACGTTGATCGACGGTGCGCCGCTATCTCCGCGCCGAACGCGCGACAGGGAGAGCGCACAATCGAACGAGAGATACAGATACGCGCCACGAACCGGAAAGGTTCACCCATGTCCATGTGTCTATCAGAGTAGATTACGTGCAGCTCTCGTCCCGTTCGCCACGGCTTTGTCCTGTCAGCCTGTAGCTATCTTTCGTGGCTATGCTTCCTTGGACGAACTATAGGCATGAAAACTCGAAATGCAAGATGCGCACTGTTGTGACTATTCTTATTCTTGCATTGCTTTTTGTCTATCTCTAAGACATAGATAGGCGGCGAAAATTCAACGCGCTATATTTACGTTTTGCCTTAAGTACGCTGGATAATAAGCAGCGTGAAACGCGGGCGTAGTTTCAGTTGCGGTATAATTTGATTTTCATGCGACGAATACATGACTTCGATATCTTAGCGCCAAAAAACGGAAAAAAGAAAGAGACGTAAATAACATGAGCGCTAACTTCAAACCACGTTTATTTGGAAACACACATGACATTACATGAGATTAAATACACGACGTTAATTCTTCGAGTGCAGCGAGCTGCAGCACCACGTGTATTCAAGGAAGCCAATTGATGCACTCAGAAGAACGATCTGAAGATGGATAAGTAAATCACTCATCGGTGGACCTTTTAATACGCTGCTCTCGCAGTGACAGTAATCGATAGATTCTGGAGAAACGTGTTTTTTTTTTTTTTTTGCTCGAGTTCTGTTCTCGGTGAATCAAACGCAACAATCTAGCCTCATTGCTGTACGTACTCTTTCCGTCACTTATGAATGCTTGTGAGTTCGGCGGCCTCAGCGCTTATAGTTGTGGGGCAAAAAAGTGGGCGGCCACAACTATACCTTGTACTGCTTATAACGTTTGAGAACTGCTGGTCGCTGTACATTCTGTTAAGTATACAAAGCCTTCATTTGCGAACGGCTACCCGTTTGTGTTATCAACGACGCTATTGTAGCTTTGTGAACATCTGGACTGCAATGCGTAATGGCACTGTATAGAGTAATGTATCAGGGCAGCGTGGTAACGAATAAAAATGAGAAGATGAAGACGGGACATGCGCTGCACTCACAATTAAACCTTTTTAGGGGCGAAGCTCCTAAAGCCGTGGGTATGTCCCTCCTAGCTCGTAGTAAATGACCGCCTAGTTCGATGACTCACTCAGCAGGTGCGGACAGACAGACGGACGACTTACGCGCTTTACCGATAAACCCTCCGAAGCTTAGCGCCACTCATCATTATTCACTGCATTAATATGCTGTGATTTTTATTGAAGGAAACGTCCTTTATATTCTGCCGGCATCTTCAAGAAAAAAAAAAGAACTGTCATAGGGGTGTAAGGCAAACCGCGTCTACGTGATAACAGCCAAGTTTTTTTCTGCTGAGGGTTACAAATGCTTCGCTGACGCGTTTATCTTTTAATCTGGTGATGCGAAAGACTTCAATTATTCATCTTGATGTGCTGTTGTGATGTGAAAAAAACAACAACAGAGGTATCAACAAAAATGATAATTGCATGCTCACGGAAGACAATGATTGGCCAAATGATAGGCGGTGGCGTTAGAGGGGAGCAAGCAACGGCGCTTTTGTAGCCTGGTGTTCACGCAGCTCTCGTTCTGACGGACGTATAATTTGCCACACGATAAAGATATCATGTTACACACATCCTATAGGGTGTGTGTAACAAGCTATACATAGTTCGCAAGCTATATAAAATTCACACTGTCTTCCCAAAGGGAACCCTGATGGGATGCGAAGCAGCAGCGTTGCGAACTGGTGGCGTCACGGGTATAACAGCGTGCGGTGGCGTTGGAAGATTCGTTTGAAGCGGTGGCTGGAGTAGGTCTCGCGATGGCTGGCGCTTCAGGTTTATTGCGAGTGAACCGACGAGTCGGCGGTATAGCGAGCGGCGGTCGAGGCGGCAGCTGCGGGCGCTGTCGCGAGCGCGCATTGCGAAGGGAGCGCGACGTCAACGCGCAGCTGCGACGCGACTTACTTGGCACCGCTCCAACACCTGCGGCGAGGAGAGCGCGTTAGTACGCATGCATGTAGGGCTAGCGTTACACAGGCTAGTCCAAGAGCTGCTTCACATCTAATAACTCTCAAGGCACTCAATCACATGTTCACTTTTACACCCAAAATTTAGAGATGAACCAGATTTTCTTGACGATCAGCGCACAAATCCTTCCAAGTTTTTGAGGGGCAGAAAAAACCGTGTCAACCTGATATCCACTGGAACCGTTTTTCAAACCATGAGAAAAGCGATGCAAATATGGCAGTTGCACTCATCATAAGCTACAGCGAGATCCTTTTTCTTGACATGGCTTAATAATAAGCTTAAGGAAGAAAACATAATGCTATTCTTGATAATCTTACAATGTGCTGATTAGCTAGGAGCAGTGGATTCTTTGATCTTAGGTAGTATTTCTAACATACGTGCTGGGTGGTATTTCCAACAGCACAGTACAGGTACCTTGCTCCAGTATCGGCAGTACGGATACCCAGCATAAGAGGAGCAGGTGTCTCAGTAAAATAGGGAGAAATTAGGGGTCTCTCCTTAATACTGCCTGACGGCCCTTGCGTCAAATTTCTCATGGTCTATTCCCAACTTCGACTAATCCCTTTGGACTTACCAGGGTTCTAGTCAGCACGCACCGGTGAGTGCTTTGTGTCAGTGTCAGTTGTAAGCTTGGCACTCTCTGGTAAGCTTTCTTCGCGGCCCTCCTACAACTCCCCACCAGTGTCCGCGAGATAAAGCGGATAATGCTTCTCAATTATTCAATTGCACTTATCACAGCTGGGGGAGTCAGCCGTACCGATGCGATAACTGAATGAGTTGGCAAAGGCTACACCGACCCACAACCGATACAGTGTTGTAGCGTCATGTGTGAAGTTTTTGATGGCAGTTGTAGTTGGGAGTAATGCATCGAGGTTCTGTGGGCGTCAAGTGGAGTTCAGTGGAAGATTCCAATGCACAAGTGTGGCACTTTGCGCGATATGGTGAAGTTCTGTTGCAGTGTCAACCTTTGACAGGAGTATGAGCAGTGTGAGCACTCTGTCATGGGCTCATCAGGAAGCGTTGCCGGCGAAGTGGTTACCACTGATCACATAGTGATCCGGCAACCATTGAAAGATTATGTCATGTTCTTGGTTTGTGGTGCGATGACTGATTTCCTTGATCTGAGACACTAACTCATGGTAGTTCCCGCGTCGTACACTTTGCACACATTGAAGGGGGACCTTGGAGTCGCAAAATATAGCACACTTACCAGGGGATTCTCACATAACAAATTTAGTTGCGTCTAAAAGAGTGGCGAGCTCAGAGCCAGTAGGTGTCATGATGTGTGAGGTTTTGAACATGATGGTGATTGATCGAGATAGAACCACAAAGGCGCCCGTTGAACCTCCCAAGACTGGACCGCCCTATAGATATGAGTTCGGTTAGCAAACGATATGTCCATAAGGTCCAATGAGATCTGCTTGAGAGCTGCAGATGACAGGCTAGCCTTTTTGTATACCCCCCTCCCTTCAAGGTCCAGTAAAAGTTAGCTCATGGCTAGGTGCCTGCCACTCTTCAGTGCCAAGCTGGGGCCCGTAATATGCTAGTCAATGGTCAGTTACCAGCCACTGAGGGGCTATGATTGGCTTGGTGCTTACTGTAAGCCACGTATGGCCTATAGATAGGTCAAGCAATAATTAACCTTGATTGTTCGCGATGCCACATTTTTTGTAAAGTATATGTGATCAGACTAAAGCGCCTGATACAAGAGAAGGCAAGCCCCATCTTGCACACCAGTGCAAAGTCCGCAGACGCAAGTACAAAATACGAAAATGTTTATTTTGACCATTTATTAAAAAATATTGCACATCAAAAGATTGCAGAAATGCAACTAAGATTGAGCAGTTAACCACATTTCCAGTACATGGACTATTACTTTTATGGCACAAGAAATTTAAGATGGCTCAAGTCTATTTCACAATATTCACGGCACCGAAACTTCCACATTGATACATGCGAGCTCGCCGCTGGCTGCCTCTTTGCGTTTTGCAGTGTCGTCAGGCAGGGCTTTTAAAGGAACTCGCGTCGGAAAGGCTCGCACATAGTACCGTCCGGTGGTTCTTTCCATGAATCAAACAGAAAAGAAGAAGCAGCATTTTATTATGTCTCTTTATGCACGAAAGGTTCTTTATTTAGTGCAGCTAGTTCCATTACTAGCGATTAATTGTAGGCTTTAACTCAGACATCATCAGGATAATTTTACAAATGTCCCACTGCAGTGCATGTGTTCTCGTGCATTTACCTTAATATCTCGGTAAGTACGGCACTACAGTTGATAATATTGTCGTTTTAGACTTTGCACATTCCACTTTTACTGTCATATAGATTGTTATTTGACTTTAGTGTCCTTTCCAGTAGTCAATGTGTTCGAATCAGTACAAAGGCTAATAGATTGGTAATGTAGGTGCAGTCCACTTAGAAGGTTCGTGTGTCACATTGTCGTGGATGAGCGTTGGTAAGCCCCGCCCAATAAAACATTGAGCGTTTAAGCCTAAGTGAGCCCATATAAGCGAAAGTTTGCGAAATTAGGGTCAGAGTGAACCTGGCTGAGCAGGAGTTTGGAGGTTTGGAGAGTCAGAGTGAGCTCGGTTGAAGAAAATTTTTTGGAGAGTCTGAATCCATGTGAGTCCTAAGCGAGAAATGCATTCCTTGAGTGGGGCTGAGTGAGCTCCATTTATTCGGCAACCTGAGCTACTGCCCTTCATACACACATTGTCAGCCCTCATAACAAGAGTTACAGGCTTATGATGAAGGCTGGGTGGTTAACTGATTAAACTAGGCAAAATACAAACTAAATCGTAGTCATTCATCTGATCCTAAACAATCTCCAGTGGTCGCAAAAGCAGGATCGCTCAAATGTATACACCAGCATCCCCACTTTACTTGCTCAACAGCACCTACACATTGCATTTCAAGTCTGTGACAACTACTAGACAAAAGCATAATTTACTAGCATGCATCACTTAGTCTTCATTTGGAGAAGTTTCATGTACATAATATGTAAACTTAATTAATGGGTGTATGCATTAACACTACCACATAAAATTATTTGCTACCAGATTCAAACTATTGCATCATCCCACTCGGTACACGAATTCACAAATCAACTGAACAAGTAATCTATATGGTAATTATAATTATTCTAGTGTTAACTGAAGCCCAAACATATCTATAGCAGTGCTTACAGGCGTGGATAATAGCATACATGCCCTAAAAGGTTGGAGCTGCCAGGCTGAAAGTGTTATTGTGAGCCCAATTGCGTGAACTGACTTTGTGGTACCCGAGACAGAAAAGTATGTATGTATTTATTTATTTAAACCAAGGAACAGGAGCTATTTAGAAGAGAGTGGTTCCAGTCAGTACCAAGATGAACATATAAACAAAAGGAAGAAAGAATTACCATAAAATACAAAGAAAGCTTCTCCAGCTGAGGCCCCCTCCCTTTTTTCCAGAGATATGAAATAAGCGCCAAATAAATGACAACGACTGGTCCGGGACTGAGCAAGTGCCCCCTCCCAAATCTGGTTGGATTATACTTCACTGTAGGAGGGGCACTTTCTTGGCATCTTACGGTATATTTGCAAGTATAATCATAAACTCACATGGATCAGAATGAATGTACACTCAGCATTGAAAATTACCTATGAAACACAAGAAAAAGCTGAATATTCTTACCACTTTGGCAAGTAACCTTGAATTTAGATTTCAAGCTTGTTCTAAAACTTGCTGACATGTACTTTTAGACTTGGCAGCATAGAAACTTTTGACTATGACTGTATAATGGTTCATAAAGGAAAAAATCACACCTATTCACTTCATAGAAACTCTTCACACACATTGCAACTAATAGCATTCTTTACTTATGATATTTGTTATAATGTGTCTGCCAAAGTGTACTTGCACCACTGAAGAGGCCCTGTGGCACAAATTAAGCGTATAATCTTTATCTCTTTCTCTGAAACTATGGAATGCACCAATATCATTCGGCAAATGTCAACGTGAAAAACAACGCTGTTACAATTTTATTCTAAACCCCAGTGGTTTCATACTAGAGCAACACACAGCAGCTATTTTGTAATTGGACGTGAAGTTTATCACACGGAGCAACACAAACGGCCGGGTGTTGCAATCGGTTTGATGTGACAAGTGGCATGAAATATTCACATGGCCCCAGATAAGCTCCACTGTTGTGCGCTAAACATTATACTTTTACATATACAAAAGAATTTTTGCTTTTAGATATGAAATTTCTAAAACAATTGCAAAATGACACTAGGTACAGTGCACAATGGCCGCCACCATGACGCTAGTTTCTCGGCGTGTCTAGGCAAGGGGCGTGCGATGTTTAGAACCAGTCTTTGATGACTGTAGCAGAGTGAAATGCAGAAGGGAATGTACTGTATTACCGTCTGCTGGAGTAATAAAGTTTGAAAACTAATAATTTTCGTTGTGGTCATAGGACACTAAACTTGTGGAGCTCACTCGGACTCCCTCATGAAATACTTTTTGTGCTTCAAGCTCACTAAGACTCAGACTCGCCAAAATTTTTCTCAGTTGGACTCACGGACTCACACTCACCAAAACGTTACTCATCCGGACTTGCGGCTCGATCCGAGTCTGAGTGAGCCAGCTCGTGAGTTTATTAGCCTAGACTTTGCTTATTCAACAATGCACGGAGTCAGTGCTCTTTAACAGCAATATCTCATGTAATCGGTGCTCTTTTTGCACCATTTCGTATAGCTATAAGTGCTCGCAAACTATCAGTTCCTTTTTCTTGAAAAATACGGCAGCACAAGATATATTTATCGCCAACTTTTTTAGAAGAGTTGGGGGGAGGATGAGACGAATAAATATTGAAATGGTGTACGAACCACACTGCTTTCGAGTACATAAAAGTAGATGTGAGCATAAATATTATTCATTGTAAGACTGATGGTAATGTTGAAAATGAGCAGATGGGACCATAGTTCGGCAAAAGAAAATAGAACTCACTCAGACTCACCTTCGCCCTAATTTTCGTGGGCTGAACTCGCGCCGTCTCACAGTAAGCAAATTTTTTAAAATCGGACTCACCAAATTGTTACTCACCCTGGCGCACTCAGCCAGGTATTCTAGAACGTCCGTTCACTCAGCGCTTCACCTTTAATTGAGAAAGCCGATGGGAGCACTGTCTCTAGGTTTGCCCCGCTGCGGTGGTCTAGTGGTTAAGGTACTCGGCTGCTGACCCGCAGGTTGCGGGCTTGAATCCCAGCTGCGGCGGCTGCATTTCCGATGGAGGCGGAAATGTTGTAGGCCCGTGTGCTCAGATTCGGGTGCATGTTAAAGAACCCCAGGTGGTCGAAATTTCCGGAGCCTTCCACTACGGCGTCTCTCATAATCATATGGTGGTTTTGGGTCGTTAAACCCCACAAATAGTTCTGTCTAGTGCCCCAAAGTTGAAATACTTAAAAAATCCCAAAGTCTGGCTTGAGGAAGATTTCTCGCCGAAAGTCCAACTTGCCAGAAAGAAGTTACGCGACTACGCTAAGGCTCAACGTAAAGGCGATGAAAAATATACGGTGCATTTTAACAAGCTTCAGATGCATGGTTCTACATTCTGTTACAACTCGGTAAATGATTGCGTTGTCATGATGTCAACAAATAAACAAAGCCCTCCTGAATGACCCTGTAAAACACGTCACCACATGCCAACCTAGTCAAAACCGGTCTCGCTACTTTTATTTAATTTTCCCAGCGTTTATAAAAAGCTTGATGCAATAAACGCCCTCGTGTACACGTGCTCAGCTGATATAGTCGTAGGTACGGAATCATGGTTGACCGAGGACGTAACAAACAGCGAACTTCCGTTTCCATCATCGTTTGTTTTGTTTCGTAAAGATAGACTGGGTTGTCGAGGTGGTGGCGTTATTATTGCCATAAATGAAATCTATCAGCCATCGCTTCTTCCCTCAGATTCCTCCCTTGAAATTGTCTGGATTTCATCATATTTCGATCACATTCATTGCATAATTGGGGCCTGTTACCGACCTCCTGATTGTCGGCAGGATTTTGTTGAGTTTCTTCAGGAAGCCATTGATTTCATTCTCCTCAAGTTTCCTAATTGTTTTCTAATACTTGGTGGCGACTTTACCTATCCTTCAATCAACTGGTCCACTTTATCTGTCCCTGCTCATCCTAATTGCCAACTTTCTGCGCCTTTTCCATTATCACAATCTATAACAGATTGTGCAGCAACCAACACGTGACAGCAATATTTTAGACCTTATAATAACCAATCATACCGACAGCACTAAAGATGAGATCTTAGAAGAAATAAGTGATCATAGGACAGTTCACTGCTCTCTGCCTCTTCCGCATGCCAAAGAAATAAACGTCCGAAAAATTATACTTAACTACGCACGCACAGACACTGATAAGCTTAACAGATTGCTAGAATCTTTTTCGGATGAATTTATATCTAACTTTCCCAATCAGTCTACCAAACAAAACTGGTGCTTATTTCGTGACAAATTAAAAGAAATTGAACGTTTTTGTGTGCCGGTGATTACAATAACTGAAAGAGCGGATGATCCATGGTTGACCAGTGACATTAAAAGATGGCTTAATAGAAAAAAGAGAGCGTACACTAAAGCGTCGAAAACGAACGCGTCGGAGGACTGGCAGAAATTTAAAAACATTTCCAAACAAACAGAAACCGCAATTTCTGAAGCGAAAAATAAGTACTACAATGACACGCTACCTAACATGTTCAAAACTGACTCTAAGAAGTTCTGGAGCACTGTAAATCCCAAGAAATGATAGCCGGTTCCAGCACTCTGTGGAGAGGATGGCAACACCCTGAGCTTAGGCAGCTGTGCTGAAAAACTTAGCCTTTTTTTTTTTCTGAAGTTCACACAATCGAGAGACCGCTCGATAGCAACCTAAATTTGCCACAGCTAACTATCTCTATTCAATTTTCTCCCATCACAGTTCTTAAAACCAGTCCCGGCCCTGATGATATTAGCGATAAGCTTTTAAAACTAACCAGCCCCTTCTCAGCCTCTTTGCTCGCGTTAATTTTTCAACAATCTTTAGATACCAGTTGCTTACCAGAGGACTGGAAATCTGCTTACATAATCCCAATATTCAAATCTGGTGATAATACTCAGCCCAATAACTACAGACCAATCTCTTTGACGTCCATATGTTGCAAACTTCTCGAACATATCCTATTCACAAATATAATGGCTTATCTTAATTTAAATAACTTGCTCCTAAACAACCAACATAGTTTTTGTCATAATTTCTCATGTCAATCGCAACTTTTCGAATTAATTACTGACCTTCATTCTGCGCTTAACTCTTCCTGTCATGTCGATGCCATATTTATTGATTTCTCAAAGGCATTTGATAGGGTCCCCTACAAACGTTTAGAACTAAAAATTCGCAATCTGAAGCTTGAAAACAATACAACACAATGGATACTGGAATTTCTTACTAACCGCTTCCAATCTGTAAAACTAAATAGCTACATCTCGAACCCTACTAGCGTTTTATCCGGTGTTCCCCAAGGCTCGGTTCTTGGCCCTCTTTTGTTCTTAATATACATTAATGACATAGCATGTTACATAAGTTCACAAATTCGGCTATTTGCAGACGACTGCGTTATTTACACAGAAATAGCTTGCCCTACCAATAATACCATTTTACAATCTGACCTCGATAGGCTGGCCGAGTGGTGCGACACGTGGCAGATGGAAATTAATATAGGGAAAACTAAGCACTTGGAATTTAGTTCTGCTCTAATCCCTTTGCCTAAGTCATACACCATAAATGACATTCAAATTGATTCAGTACAATCGTTTAAATATCTTGGGGTATTTTTCACAGCCAATCTAAACTGGACCACTCACATTGAACATATCACTACTAAAGCAATAAAAAAACTTGGCATCCTCAAAAGGCGCTTATACCTTGCCAACAAAGAAACTAGACTGCATGCATACGTTTCCCTGATAAGGCCATCGCTGGAGTATGCTTCAATAATATGGCACCCTCACACTGAAAATTTAACTTACCTGGTTGAATCAGTTCAAAACAAAGTTGCGCGCTTCATAACGTCGTCGTACTCACCATATGAAAGCGTAAGTTCCATACTGAAATCGCTTAATCTGCCCTCCCTTGCCACGCGCCGTAAACTTGCAAGGCTATTTAATTTTCACTCACTCTTCCACAGCAACTCCCAGTTTGCGCACAAGCATATCCTCCCGCCATCACACATTTCAGCCCGTGTTGATCACCCTAACAAAGTTAATCCCATCTTCCCAAGAACAAAAAATACAAAAACTCGCCCTTAGCCCTGTCAAGAACCAACTGGAATTCCTTGCCAGCTGATGTAGCCACTCTAACAGAATCATCATCCTTTCTGAAAGCTGTAAAAGTGTTCTTGGAAGTTCCAATCGATCAATGTAGTTATGCGGTGGTGTTGTTTATGTGAATTACTTGAATATTTTTGTGTGTGTTATTCGCGTCTACACTTGTTACCTGGAGCCTATTGTATTTTTTATTAACGCACCTTTTCTTCTGCAGAGTTTATATATGTTTTTTTTATTATCCTTATCACCACTGTTGTGTGTACTTTTTTTTCTTCTTTTTTCCATTTAAGCTTTATATAAAGATGCTTCTGAATATTTAATGTTACACATGTTGAAAATCTTCCTAATCCCCCCCTATGTAATGCCCTCCCGGGTCCTTAGGGTATGTAAATAAATAAATAAAATAAATAAATCAAAGCACTGTCTCCAGGCACGGCAAGTCACTGCATATCAGCGATAATCTGCTGTGATTCTTGACTAGCGCAGTGTCATTTTGAGCCGAGCTGTGGCGCAGTGCTCAACTCTGTCAAGTGAAGGGTGAAAGTCGAGTCGAGGAGCGTTTGTGAATACGGGGTCAGACTCACAGCTCCATCCGAGTCTGAGCGAGTCCGAGTGAGTCGACTGGTGAGCGAGTTCGCCGACCAATGGTTGTCGTGGACCAATTTCGACAGTTCTTTCCGCGTTCGTCTCGGCATTCAGCAATACACATTGTAGCACTGCAGAAAGCAGATGAAAAAACACAGGAGGTCGCTTTTTGAAAACCCACATTGGATTATGCACCATGCTCGTATCACACAACGTGCAGAGCACACTTTTTCATAAATCGACGGTGATCAGCCCCACAAGTTCTCCACTGCCTAGCAATAAAGGCGAATACATAATAGAATTCGCAGATATTATGAAATTCTGTTTCAGTAGTGCGAAAAGTATCACAGACAAAAATAATTCCAGCAACAAAATACAGACAATAAAATTTTGCAATAATCTCACTTCTACAAGAAGGTCACCGTAAATATCAAATACAAATAAATATGTCATCAGAACTCTTACAGCTGAACAGACACTATCCCCCCTATTCTATTCATGAGGTAATAAGCTTTGATAACGAGGTCATGTAATGATTACTTGAGAAACTGCTGCAGGGCCTTTTTAAGGCTTATTTGTGGGCTAGTTAGTTCAGCATCACAGTGAATGAATAACGATCCACACTAAGGAGTTCACACCGTCATTCGTTCATAACGTAGTTTTCCTTATAAGTTCCCATTTTCTACTGTATTACCATTTTTATTGTTTATTGATTCAGTACGTTACACGAGTAACCTATTGAATATTGCTGCATCATTCTACATCACGAGCGTCTTGTCTTGTTGGATTCCACACGAGATTTTAATAGTGCTGTGTGTTTTCACGCAAACTTTACTGGCTAAACCCTTTCAGATAGACGACACACTTAATCCATGGATGGAGATTGAGCTGCTCCATTTGCCACTATTGCTTTGCGACTTAAGTGAAGCACCTTTTTTAGGGCCCAAGTTCACTCAGTTCATAGCTTTTTAACAGTGTGACCACTCTTTGCTCCTACATCGTTACTAGTGACATGCACCTTTAGGTGGTTATTTTGAAGTACTCCATAGGTAGTCCTCTTGTTCAGGTTGTTAAAGAAAGCACTGGCTGTAGGGGCGCAGGTAGGAATATTTTTTGCGCGGGGCAAACAGCCCCTTGACCTAAAGTGGGGGTCAGATAAGCAAATGGTAAGTTTGCTCTCCGTGTGCCATGGCGAAACAAAATTTCAAAACGGGGAGGAGCGGAGCATGGGCTCAGTGTACCCCCACTGGCTACTCTACAGACTGTCTGCAGTTCCTTAGTTGTTTCAGGTTACTGGAATGCTAGTGAAGTTGCACGCACCAATGAACTTTAAAAAATTGCGATATCCGGCTTGTTTCTAGTGTCACAAAGCAATTTGTTGCGTATGCTCGGCCATTATGCTTCCTGTGCATCACACTGACAATAGCAAAGCAGCTATTCTTCCCCCAGGGACACCTTTGCCTTTCGCTAGCTGAGAAGCAAAGAGCGGCAACGCCATTAGCGTAGCACTGAAAAGTTGCCAATTTGATTGCAGGACTTCCTTGCAAGTGACAGCCACTGTTTCGACCACCTTCATAGCTCACCGTGACGTTCACTTGAGCGTTAAAGGACACATCCCCTGGCTGTCATCAGCTTCCCTTTCGCTTTTCCAGGAGGTGACCCTCGTTTCAGTTGGTGCATGCTTTCTGGAGCAAGCATTCCGCACTGCAACTCAGAAGAATAGACAGGAAATCCAAATTTGCCAAATGTGGCAGCATATAACATAACATGTGCCAACCTGCAAAGGTTAAACTTTGTAATTATTCTAGACATGTGCACGGGAATAGCCTGCATTTTAGGATTCCACAACACTACGTTTGTGGGGTTAGTTTGTACTCACGTTATCGACGATAGTTTACCTTTGAACGTAACTCACACGCAGCAGCAATGAAAAATTAGCACACATTTAACAGGAATACATTATTTCCATACCACAATGACTTTTCCAACAACCTGCTGTATGTTGACTTGACCTCCTTCAAGAACCCGTACGGCTGAGGAATGAACCTGCCTGTGAACACAGTTCGAGTCCGCAAGTCACAGAAATAAGAGAGGAAGCGTTTAGAACTTGAAGCCAGCTTGCAGCTGAACATTTCAAACGCGGCAAAAAACAAAACCACGTGTTGCAAACAAACTAAGCGTACAAGCCGGGCCCAGTGGCTGTAGTTACCTCACGCGTGGAGAAAGGAATTTAAAAGCTTCCTCTGTGACTCGCAGGCTGCTGGCGCGCACACAAACGTGCTAAAGAAAACTGAATTATATTCTTTGGCTTGCTTTGCTTTAAATATATAACGAAAACATTATTCCTGCACGTCAAAACTGGGCACTTCTAGTCTACAATCTAAACATACTAATGTCTATGTATGCAGTGCCGCGTTTGTTCATCATTGTTTTTATGCGAAGCACCTGGCAATTGTAAAATTGTTCGCCGAGGACGACAACGCCGAGAATGGCTCAAGCGATGCGTGCAGAAAGCACGTGTACCCTACTATATACTTGTAATGCCTGTGCTATAACTCCTCTTTGCGTAAGGGGCATTAGTGCACGGCATGTACATGGCATGTGTATTGTGCTGGCGCTGTGTTCTTACCCAAAATGCTGTATATATAACGTTTTTAGACGTTGTTATTTTGATATACTGCAAATAATGTTTCATTTTGCAAACAAAATACTTGAAAACATTTTAAAGCAACAAAAATATTAGTTTTTTTATTACTAAAATTAAGAAAGTAGCGTTATCTATGTCATTTTCTCTAGCCTGTTTTTTTCGGCTTCAGTGTGGGCAGGCATTATGCAGAGAGGGGTAGAAACAGGAAGTGATTCCTTCAGCCAGCAGAGGGCAGCCGTGCTGCGAAGGTTGCATAAACCACTTCGAACGTCGCCGATAGTGTTGCAGTGGTGTCGAAGCCGTGCTGCTGTAAATTAGCCGAAGGTCGGTAGAGACGACATTGCAGTTCAGCGTGAGTGTTGCATTATGCCTTTACAGGTCTTAAGGGGTATCTCATCGGTGGTAGGCTTCGTGCAGTGACGCGATTCATTTGTTGGCTTCCTTTTTAAGCCTAACCTACCGATTTGGAACACCCGTTCGTGCGCTTCTCTGCGCGTGCAGTCTTCAGCCATTTTATCGTTTTCTCTAAATGTGCGGTATAGTAGGCGGTATAGTATAGTAGGCCCCCTTTGTCCTATCCTGGCTTCTATCCTATGCAGCATTGTCTTTTAACACTTGTCCCTTCAACGCTGCCGCTGTTCGGAAGTCATTTGTTTGGCTTTTGTCATGCGTGGGTTACTAGTCGCTTCTCGCCGAATGGCTTGGCGCTTCTTCATTAAGTATACCGTTTATTAGTGCGGTGCACGACATTTCAGCGTTTGGAGTTATTTTTTAACCGTCCCAGCTCGGGCGTTTTGCAGCGGGCCTGACGTGTTGCATTTCTTGCTCGATTGTTGACGCAGTTATTTTGCTGTCATGGCCGCTGCTTTGCGGAAATTTCCTTTTCTCTCGCCGATATTGCAACACGCTGTCTAAATTGGGCTACTTTGCGATTCACTTCGAAGGCCGTACAATGACTGTCATTGACAGCGCTAGTGCTAATGGCCGCGCTGACTTGTAAACTGAATCCACGTGTTTGTTTTACCACGCGTATCTGTTGATCGTAACACAGAAGTCGGCGTACACTGCGGCTTTCCCTACCGCTGCGCTTGCTTGCCTTCAGTTCACTTCATGTTAAAGATAACCCAGTCTTACAACCGTGTTTTGGTCTTTCGCAGATGCCTAACATCAAGCTTCAGAGCTCCGACGGGGAAGTCTTCGACGTTGACGTCGAAATAGCCAAGGCATCTGTCACCATCAAGACCATGCTTGAAGGTGGGTGTATTTGCAGCTTATTCGTTTGTGTGGTCATCCGGCGGGTGACGCGTTCATACTCGATGTAGTCGGCGTGGAAGCCGCGTACCCATTCAATATCTCGAGGCGGGCCAGTAGAACACCGAACCGCCGCAGGCTTTGTGTGTGTGTGTGTGTGTTGCTTGTAGGGGGTCGCACAGTTGTGGAAGAACTCGCCCGCGTATTCAGAAACGGTGCTTGACTCTCCACCGGCTTCAATAAGCACAAATGCGTTTCGAACGCGCTGTCGGTAGGCGGTTTCACGTGATGTTCAAGTCGAGGAGCGTTTCTGAATACGGGGATTAGGCAGTGTTTGCTGCGACCATGGCTTTGTGTGCGCATGCTTCAAAAGCTTGACCCGTTCTCTCTTCGTTAGTCACCTGAAAGCCTGTGCAGTTTCTGTTTCGTGGCTGCACCTGAAGTTCCTTTGATACTGTAGGCCTCTCGGCCACGTGAACATACTTGTCCGCATTGCTGCAATGGAGGTTTTACACCCAATACGATTTAGTTTGTCGAGTGGTCAGCCCAGGTCTTTGGGAGACAAGTAGTTGGTTTCCCACTGGGCACATTGGGTGCTCGCTTTTTCAGGTTTTGGGGGGGGGGGGTTAGTTGCAGGCGCATATGCTTACTCATTCAAACGGGTTGCTCGGTTGTTAAAACGTTTGAGCCGTTGTTACTTCAAAACGTGACCCATCAGGACACGCAGCTGGCAAATTATGCACCCTTAATGTCACTAGATCTGTCCTGCACTCTGCAGCTCTGTTTCTATCCGTTTATGGACAACTCTGCTTAATAAAACATTTGTTGCCACTGTGGCACGCTATGTTTACATGTTTCTGGCTCTCGACTTGAGGCTTAACAGGCTAGAGCCCCAGCTTTGACCGCCACTAGCATGGCTGCCTCTTGAAAAACCTATTCCATGAAAAGGCCTGAATCGGAACACAGGCACGAGAAAGCAGCTTTCATGTCCGGAGATGGCAGTCATCTAACCCTTTATCTTCATTTTTGCCTTTTTGTAAGAAATAAGTGCACCCGCTTAGGCAAGTTTAAATATCCAAGCTTTACTGCTTCTTGCTCTAATATCCTGCGTTAAATACCATGAGTTCTCCCTATTTTTCACATACTTGCACTGCGTCATAGTATGCCTCCTATGGTTCAAGTACTACTCAATGGGTCCCCCATTTTCTGCAGTTTCTTTATTTCCATCTTGTGCTCCCGCTCTCTCCTTTGAACTAAACCTGCTTTAATTGTCATTGAGCTCTAGGGCCTGCTTGTTTGTTTGCCATGTCTGTTTGCGTGTGCCCACATTGTGCACGATCTCTGCCATATTGTTTACGGCAAGTCTTAATCCTACAGCAGTCTTTTACACAGCATGTCCGGGTGTTCATTCGTGCACCATAAGGAACAGCCCCAGATTGCAGGAACAATCAATGTCCACTGTGAGCAGAATAGACAGGCACTTCACTCGTCTAACCACTATGATGGAAAGTCCCCTTCAAGTCTGTCTTTTTCGGCAACGTCTGCCAGAACAGCACTGTTTAGTCGGCATTGTAAATATCGAACGGCAAAGAGCTGTCACGAATGTTTGATCATTCTCTGAACATCCTCTTTTGCCAGACGGGGTCTTTTTAAGTGTTGCAACGTTTTTTTTTTGAAGTGTTCCTGCTAGCCGTTGCCACCAGTGAAGTAGTCCACTCCCATGACTGCAGCACACCTCTTTGCTCTTTCCATCATTATTAGGCCATCAATGGGGATAGTTTTTAGCCAGTTTCCAAGAACCAGGCGTACAGCACTTTCCCAACATGGTCGCATGCATGCTGCAAGCCTTAGAACTGCACAACTGGGCGGCCTATGCCATTACATCGGCTTTGTTCCGCAGACTCATGCTCAACAAACTCTGAGAAATGCCTGGCGATATCTGTTTTGGCTGCCAAGTCCAAGTTCTGATTTTTTGCGTCCATGGTGACCAGCGTCGACAGATCACAGCGATTAGGCTGTTTGCACGTTAGTAAGCGCAAGTCAGATATTTTGGAAGCAGTACACATACGAAGGTAACTAGCTGGCATAAACTTACGGAATCAAGAGCGCTGTTGAGTGCCGGCGGATTCCTTCTTGCCAGCACATGTTCAAACGTCGCATCTTTAAACGCTACTCTCAGCCTTGCAGGCATCCCAGAGAAATAAAACATGCATGTGCTCGTCGTGGAAAGAAAAAAAAATTGAAAAAAAAAATTATGCGGCAAGGCTCCTTTTTTCCCCATTGTTAGTCATTGTTGAATGTAAGGTGCACAGAATACACTAGTAGTTGTATTTCCCCGGAAAGTATACATTAGAGGTATTCAATTTGGGCGGAGATGTAAATTCAATAGTATGTCACATCAGATCAAATCCCCATCCTAAATAGAGGGTCTAAAAAACTATTATCATAATACCATGCATGTGTACCGTTGAATAGATTTCAAATCTGCAAACATATTTCAAATCTCGTTTAGAAAAAAAAATTGCAAATTTTCATATTATATTTATGTAATTTTTTTACGGCCGTTGTGGTAACTTTCAATAAAAAGTTAGTTTTCAATACTACATATTTCCTCTAAAAGGTTCATCCAACAGGCTAAAGCATACTGGATGTCGAAACTTCCTTGATTAGAAATAATTTTTAAACTTGGGAGGTAATATTGAGCTAGTAACTAGTAGTATTTATCATGTAATTAAAATTTTAAGGTCGAGAGAAAAAGAAAAGCTTTAGCCTGTAGTTCAAGTGCTGCTGAAACAATAGTACCAAGTTTGTTTAGAAGTCTTCACAGAACCTTGTTCAAGACTTGGCACATTCACTTAACAAAAATAACAATGCAAGAAAATTCTTTTCAGTTTTAAACATTCACAATTTTGTATATTAACCTTTTAACAAAAATAAGTGGTATTTTGCGATACAATAAAATTTTTCCAGAATATACTTTCGCCTATAAATACCTCAAATTAAAAATTTTGAAAGCCGGCTTTTTTTTTTTTAATTTGTGGTATTTTAAGACCCTTGGCCCCCATTGACTCTGTAAATATAGGTCAGTCTAGTCCAATCCACATCCTAAGTGGCCCGAGCTGTAACCATTATAGTGAACTATAATATATTCCAGTGGTGGAACCGACCGCGCTCCGGCGTCCTCCTTTTACATATGTCACAAGATGGTGCCACTTCCAAGTTTTCTAGCATTGTGGCACTGTCCTGGGCTCTTTGAACTTTTTGCTGCAGCTTATTTTAACTCATGTGTTTGCCTTCTGCTTCTTCCAAATATTAAACAGATAACTTGCTTACTCTCTCTCTCGCAGATTTTCGCCAGATATACATATTTTTTTTATATTTACCACAATCTTGGCACTGGTGGTACATTTTTTGGTGGGTCCGATTTTTTTTCTATTACTCGGGAGTCGGTGTCCAGAGCAGTTTTCCAGACATAAGGGTCATAAATTCACTTCACATCATAAAAACCTGGAAAGTCTGGGGAATTTCGGAAACGCAAATTGTTAGACACCCTGTGTGCTCCATCACCCCATTGGTGGTCAAGTCTGGTAAAATGTTCAATCAACTCAAGCTAGATTGCAACAAAGAAATGAAAGCCTTTCACTAGGCAACACTACGAATGACTGTGCTCATTAGTGTTTTTGTTAAAATTCTGCCATTAAGTTTGTGCATGTGGTTGCCCATTCCAGAGCTTGGAAATAAATTGTTCGCTTTGTCGCATACGTCTCGCTCCTTTGTCGTCTTGCAGACCTGGGCATGGACGATGATGAAGACGAGGTGGTCCCTTTGCCAAATGTCAACTCGGCCATCCTCAAGAAGGTAATCCACTGGGCCACATACCACAAGGATGACCCAGCCCCACCAGAGGACGACGAGAACAAGGAAAAGCGCACAGATGACATCTCCTCCTGGGATGCAGACTTCCTGAAGGTGGACCAAGGCACCCTCTTCGAGCTCATTCTGGTCAGTACTCTTCCCGCAATAGACATTGTAAATGTACCAGTTCGACTACATAAAAGTTTCGTGGTAAGCTACGTATTTAGCAATATGAAGCTGCTCTGTGATGGGCCTTGTATTGCTTAATTGCACTCATTTCTCAGGATGGCAATACCTCTACTTAGAATGGACGGCCTAGGAAGTTTCTGAAAAACCCTGCTTGCCATAAAATGCCAAGCAAGCAAGCTCCCCCCACCCTCAAGTGGAAACAAACTTTTATCCATATTCGAACAGCACAAACTATTCATTGCGTTGTGGCTTTTCAAACATAGGGATAAGAGTACATTTCGACGTAACAGATGACTAAGCCATCGAAATAGCATTCATGCTACATTCCGTGTCTTGCATTGAGTTATCATTCCATCTCGTTTAGAAATTCATGGCCTGTTAGGGACCTCAATTTTTGAAGCAGCATCTTTGCACAATGTTCAGTTTGTCAGCTCATGCAGGTGGGCATGCATAGCTGTAAAGGTGGACAGAAAAAATGTTAGTTCATTTTTTCAAATGTCTTTAAACACTATTTGCCTAAAATTTTTATAGAGCTCCTCGTTGCAGTGTTGTCCATACCTCATTGTGCTAAAATTTACTCAAAATCTAGGCAGACTCCCAAATGTTCAAAGCCTGGGGAAATAAAATTCAGCAAATGTAGACTTAACGCAACAGCAAAAACGTTCTCAAAGAGAACATTTTTTGACATGGAGATCAAAGCAGTTGGTTCGTAAAACAAATCTCTATAAACACACAGCCGCTAGTCCTGCTGCGTTTTTTTTTTTTTTTTTTCGCACTGCTTCTAGTTATTGTGCCCGTTAAAGAACCCCAGGTAGTCGAAATTTCCCGAGACCTCCACTAAAACGTCTCGTAACCATATGGTGGTTTGTGGGACATTAAACCCCACAAACCAATCAAGTTATTTGCATCGTAAAGATGCTACATCATTGAGTCGTCATCGCTGACTTCTTTGTTGTAGTTTTCAGAGCGCGATCTTCAGTGCCGTCAAGCGGCATTGAATGTGCCACACTTCTCAAGGGGTGACACGGAGCTTGAAGGCCGAAAAATTTCCAAAAAATTTATTTTTTGAAGTATTTTTTTAAAACAATATACCGTATTTACTCGCATAATCCTCGCACTTTTTTTTGCCGGAAAACGGATGCAAAGTTGGGGGGGGATGCGAGAATTACGCGGGGAAAACTTTCTACGAAAACTCGGAGAGCGCAAAAGAAAACGAAGTAGCTGCAAATCGGAATTCTCGCAAAAGCACCTTAGAGCAAGCTTCAAGAATTACTAATTGGAACTTACCTCAACAATAAAAGCGGAGGTTCAACACAAGGCAAGATTTGAGGCAGAAAAATGGAAGCAAATAGTCGAGAATTAGAATACCATACGCGAAGCTTGTGGGCGTTGAGGTAACGGTCGGCGCTCAACGGGAGCCCTCAAAAAGTAAGCGTAGGACGTCGGTATTGGGCTGATGGCTATTTAACAGAATCGTCCGCAGCACGGTGCCGCAGTTCCCTTCTGAGGAAATAAAGTTTACCATCAATCCCAGTTTAGGCACACGGCAGGCCCAACGCGTCTTGGTGGCTTTTAGCTGCAGTCACCACTAGCGAACACAAAACTCGTACGCTCCGAAGGGCCTACCGGCAGCCCTGTTGCCGTTGTTTAGCGCATGATCTATCGGGGCCAAACCTCATAAGCGCGAAAATGCACGGGACAGCGACGAAACAGGGCTTTCGCGCGACGTGTCGCGTGCTCGTTTTCACGCGATCGCTCGGTTCTCCAGATTTGGAAACCGTCGCTCATCGCCTGGAAGTGCTGGGCTCAAGCAGCCAATAGCGAAAAACCGGAAAAGACAGACTACATAGGTTCACGTGACCCTACCAGAGTCACGTATGTGCAACAAGAAATAACGCAATGTTTATTACGCATTTGCATATAAAAAAGTGCTGCAAGGCAATAATAAACACTTTCCGTTCTATTACACAACAATATATCTTATTTTTAAATTGCACACCGCTCGCTACGCGGTTTCCTTGGTGCGAGTAGACGGCCTCATGCCAGCAACAGTGGAATTCGCTCGCCAAGTCGCCGAAGCCGTCGCGTGAACGAGAATTATGCGAGTGCGAGGATTACGCGAGTAAATACGGTAGTGCCTGAAGGTGTTCCTAAAACGCTATTGCCACTTAATGTGTATTTGTAGAGTAATCCGATCTGGTTGCCTGTTTCGTGACCATTTCCCCTCGCGAAACCGCTTCAAAAGCGTTCACATTCGACGCCGCGGCGCCTGAGAACCATGCCAAGTAGCGCGGCCATTTTGGTCTCACTTTAAAGCCGTATTCTGCTTTTGTCCGTTTCTAGTGGAAGAACGCTTTTAATCTTGCAGCAATGCAGCTATCGCGAATAAAGCAAAAACATTTACACATCATTGGTGCATTTCTATCACGTGGGGCAGTTCCTGGCTCCCTATTGGATGTCAAGGGATTCATCTGCTAGACAGCGGTGCACAATCTGCCATTTTGTGACTAGACCTCAGCGATGGCTGGGCGATGGCAGGCGGTCATCGAAAGTTCTGTACTGCTCACGTGTTCGCAAAGAAGCGAGAACGGCTTCCGAGAGCATGCAGCATCTTATCAGCTAACCCCTCTGCTGTCAAGAACACTGAAAACGCTGGCTGTGGCGCGGCCTGTTTGAGATCAACGTGCTCGTGGTTCGCGCGGCACAGCAAACGGACAAACTGTGCTGAAATGCATTTTTATTACCTTGATTGTTTCATGGAGATGCAAGGACATGTAAAGATTACGTGAAAGTGGGAATGATTCTTGCCTTGTAGAGGTCGCCGTGCACAATACTGACAACTGCACGAGCACCGTCACAACGCTGTATGCCAATCTGAAATATGGAAACCCTGAAAACGTCTGGTGTGCAATAAAAAGCGCACGGGCAATTACTACACTCCTGATTGCTTCTAGCATGATTACTGCACTGATTTACATCATTACCTGTTGAATATACATGCTCACCGTGTCCTAAACTTTTTTTTTTTTTTTCAAAACATTTTTTATGGAGTCTGAAGCCACTGCCTTTAGTATCTTTTGATCTCGTGGTCCGATTTTGATAATTCTTGCAGCGTTTGAAAGCTTATACCTTGACGAGTGCAACAAGGCCAAAGAATTATAATTTTATTAATAACAGTACTATAATTAGTGATATAATTAAACAGCTTCAGAATTCGGGAGACCCTACTTGTTAAGGCCACAACTCTTGAACTAGTGAAGCTAAAAAAAATTATGGTTTTCTTGAACTCCCTGTGCTTTACAGAACACTGCCATATCTAATTTTCAAGAATCCTTTATGAGAAAGCTGTCTAAACAGTAGGCAGAATCCAAGTTTATGAACCGGTTCATATTTTAAAATCTGGAAATGACAGCTGAAAACTAAGTGCATTTTTTCAGCTGTGAGAAATGCATATCGCATAAGCATTTTTTATTTTGAGAATTTAGAGCTGAAAATTTTAAGACCCGTGTCTCCCCTTGAAAAAGTGCACAAAGTTCCTGTGATGTCATCCCATGCTGCAGCCCCTCCAGCGACAGATTTTTTTTCGCCACTTTCGGGATCCCACCTAGCGTGCATGTTGGGCGACTGCTCTGCGGAGAGGACAGCTTTCCTTTTACAAGCGACACCAACACTTTTTTGGCGCCAAGGAGCTACAAGACATGCACACCACCACTCTGAGACTCGAAATGACCAACGGCTCACCTCAAGATCGAATTGCGGCCTCTCGTGTGCACCTGATGTGGCTACTAACGGCTATATTGGTCTCAGTGGAGCTACAGTGAAAGTTCGTTAATTCGAACTTTAATATTTCGAATTTATGGGTAATTTGAACTGTAAGTTCTGGTCCGGCCAAGCTCCATACAAGCCTATGAATAAAAAGGCCCGTTAATTCGAACGCAAGTAGGTTCCGCCGCGGATAATTCGAACTACGCGCCATAGCGCTGGCTTCACTCGATAGGGCGGCTGCCGAGGTACGAGGCGGCGTGGACTGGGAGCGGGAAGAAAAAATGGAGAAACTGGCACGGAAGCCACAGTGCAGAAAATAGCGCCACTTACTTTTCACCCCCTCCACCACAATCTCTCTCGGCGGCTGCCTGCTCTTGGTCCTACGTAACCTGTTTTTTTTTTTTTTTTTTTTTTTTTTTAAGTGCCAATCTCGGAGCCTTTGAAAATCCTGCGTAGTTGTTGCTGTTAGACGACAGATTTCATGACTACCACACGGCTGCGTCGTAGCTTCGCCCAGCCTTCTCTGCAGTCTGTCTCGGGCGTGCGTCGTACACCTCGGTTGTTGGTGCTCGGAGTAGCTTCCGACTGTCACGATTCTTTGTTGGTGTTAGGCCTCTGCTAAGGTTTATTGCGGTAGCGCCGGTAGTAGCTTCCAGTCTGTCGCGATTATGCGGCTCCGAATTGATGGCTTGTGCCCGCGGCAAATACCGTGCCAAAACGCTTCAGGAGAAAGTTGATAATCTGTGGGAAGTGGATGCCGGACTCTTACTTAAGCAAGATATCGTGAAAAAGCGTGGGATACCGCAAACGATTCTATCTACTTATATGTAAAAAATAATGGGACTATTGAAGATGCCTTAGAGGCAGAAGTTGCGAGCAAAAGGAGGTTGCGGCCCGCAAAGTATCCTGGCCTCGAGAAAGAGTTTCTCATTTGGATAAAGGAAATGCGTTCGCAGGACATACCTCTGAGTGGCCCAGTCATACTGGCAAAGGCAGCGGACTTCACCCTGCAGCTAGACTACGAAGACTTCGCTGCTTCAGATGGGTGGTTGCACCGTTGTCGCGAGCACTACGACCTCGTTTTCCGTGCTGTGTCTGGTTAAATGAATGCCGTCGTCATGGAAACGAGTGAAAAATCGCGCTCCAAAGTGCTTCAAGGCTACATAGAAGTATTCTCGGCAGTACATGTTTAATGAGGATGAAACTGCCTTATTTTTCAAATTGCTACCCGCCAAAACTCTCGTATAAAGGCGACAAGTGCACGGGAGAGAAGAAAAATAAAGAACCGATAGCTGTGATGGTTGCTGCGAACATGCCTGCGACAGAGAAGTTGTCTGTTTGTGATAAGCAAATCGAGAAGTCCTCGTTGCTTCAAGAACATCTGTTCCCTCCCATCAGACTACGCGGCCAACAAAGACCCTGGATGACGGGCGAATTGTTCGTGCAATGGCTGGGGAAGCTTGACAAGTTCGAACGCTGTGGCTGCAAAGTCCTGCTTCTCGTGGACAACTGTTCGGCTCATAAAGTCAACGTTGAGACGTAGGCCATTGAGCTGGCCTTCCTTCCAGCAAACACGGCAGCGGTACTGCAGCCCATGGACCAGGGTTAAATTAGAAATTTAATCGTTTTATCGGCGTCATATGTAGGAACAAATTATTTTGTGCAATGACTATCAAGTGACGCTCCTAAGTGCACTACACATGCTTGTGCATGCTAGGGAGCAAGTGACAGCGCTTGCGATAGAAAATTGCTTCCGCCATTGCTTCCACCATTGAAGCCACAATGAAACAATTGTGGCTTCAGCACCGAAGCTCTGCCAGCTGACGAGCCACCAGTGCTCGAACACGGCGTCACCGCCCCCATGGCGGGCGTTTTGGAAGAAGTCTGCTTTGCAGGCTACGTCGATGTGAACTCAAGTGCAGTGGTGTGTGGTGCACTGACGAATGGCGACATATGTCAGGCGAGAAGTGCAGAACCTGTCGCTGCCGGTGACGATGATGAGGAGGACTAAGCACCACTGCGGCCCTCTGCTGCGGAAGTCGTGAGTGGATTGAATGCCGCCTTTTCTTAAGTTTTGAAGCAGGCGGAGAAGAGGCCTGCCGCCAAATTTTCTTGTAAGAGCAAGAACTGCTGGCTGTCGCCTTCAAGAAAAGAAGGCAGACCGCGATCACAGATTTCTTCAAAAAAAATAAGTTAAGCCTTAATCGCAGTGTACTATTGTTCTTCACTTTCGTTAATTCGAACTGAGGCGGCTTCCCGTTGCGGTTCGAATTAACAAGCTTTTACTGTAGTTGTGCACCACTTTTCTGAATTAAAATGGAGTGTTTTTCATAATCTTAGTCTAAGCTGACCCTAAAGTTTGATGCATAGAAATTTCAAAAAAAAAAAAAAAAACTGCCTAGATTCTAAAAAGGTAGGTGGCCACTGGTGCTGCCGATATTTAACCCTTTGGTGCCGAATACTTTGTTTCAATGAGCAACAAGAAAACTCTGGTATGCATAGGAAATTATGAAATGCCAATGATGTTTTCAGAAACAAAACTGAATATTTATGGGCAAGTAATGAGTTGTTGCTTCTGGGCAACATTGGGCACTTATGGTACTACTTCACACTGTATAAACTCGTGTAAGGGCCGCACCCCTACTTAGGCACTTGGGCGAAATTTCTGAAAAAAAATTCAAAAAGTCCCGCTATAAAGGTGCAGTTCGATTGCAGCTAGGTGGGGCTGCCAGTTTTCCACTTCCGCCATTGTGCTGGTGACGCACCTCTGGGTGACTGATGGGGTGGCGCCATTTTTTACCTTGTGTGGCACTGTTCGCATCGAGTCAATACATTTTTGTTGGACCTGTCTTTGAGCCAGTGCAGGCGAGCGACGATGCGCTGGTATTTGAATTTAACTGCAGGATTTAAACTGCAAGTGATTAAACATGCATGGGACTATAACAAGCACGAAGCTGGTCGCAAGTACGATAAATATGAGAACTGCGTGCATTATTCGATGAAGCAGAAAGATGCCCTCGCTGCTGCCTACCGGAGCCGAAAGACCTTTCGCGGGAAAAAGTGCAAATATCCAGAACTGGAAGGTGAACTTCTCAAATGCAGTAAAATCTCGGTACAACGAACTTCAGAGCACAGCAGCAATTTGTTACTTTGAGATGTGTTTAAATTAACCATATTTATTTTCTGCCGACCAAAATGACTTCATTTTACAATAGTGGTTCGTTTAACTGATTCTTCTAGATGAAAAAAAATGCACAAATGAACACCAAGAAAAGCACATTTCCTTAAAGAAGTCTTTCTTTCTTTACAAATTCAGCGCAAACTGGCACATGCAGCGAAGGCCTCCAGCTCATTCACTTCCTCCTTAGTGAAAACTGCTTCCACTTATTCGCGACTTGCTTTGTGGTCTCTATAAGTAATCACTCAAAAGATGAACATGACTGACAAGGCTTCCTCAGAGAACACCTATACCAAAGTGGTAGGTGTTCTGTGCCTGTACCCCTTTGGCCTCCTTGATCACATGCAGTGACAAAGATAAGAACAACTAGAAGTGTCGCGGCTGTCATCGCCTCTTCCGAAGAGCTAAAAAAGAATTTCTAGCGTTTCGTTTTCCGCTAGTAAAACTCAACCTTCTACCCACTCCCTCTGTTCCCTTAAGCAGAGCTCTCCCAGCTGCGTAGCGGCTGTTGCTACAGAAGGGAGTGGAAGGTTGGTTGCTTCTCGGTGTCAGTCTTGTGTTGTCGTGGCTGCTGCTGCTTGTTCGGGGATGGAAGCCAGCACATTTCGAACGTTACAACAACTCGACTTTATATACAGAAACTTGTGTACATATTTACAAGACTTGACCGTCGGAACCGTCCCATGTTGCCTCGGCAGAGCAGATAGTGCAGAACACTCTTTGTTGCGACCAGACTCTCCCGCGAGGACTCGGAAGCCAGGTTCAAATACCTCGGTTGCCCCTCCCGATTCTCTTCACGGCCAACCAAAGCAATTTAGTCGGTTCATTGGACAAACAACACACTTGTTGCAGTCCCCTCCTCTCGCTCTCTTCTTCCCGCACTCGACTGCTCGGTCGGAAAGAGACGAAAGGACCGGCCTGCACCCAACGTTCCGCGGACTGTGCGAACGCACACAATGGTGGCGCCGTTCGGCTGCGGGCCTCCTGCATTACCGCGAGATGACTACGCTGTCCACCATGACAGCCGTCCCGCGGACTCTACTCCTGATGGATGGGCGGCTATGCACTGTCCTCCCGTCACCCGCCGGCAATCCGCAGTCCGGGGACCATTTAGCTGGTTGCTAGAAGCGGCGACTGACCGCGGTATTCTTGCCAGAAGGGGCGCGCTAACGCCGAGATTAGTCTCTCGAGAATAGGCTTTTTGGGAAGCGCGCCCTTTTGAGACCGAGAAGACTCTCTCCCGTGGCCTGCGACGCCAGACCTTACACTGCTCCTTAGCTGTCTCTGCTTTTTCGTGCCCATGCTTCCTGCTCAAACTCCCACTCTTCCTCGCTGACCTTGCCCTCCCGTGTTGCCCTTGCTTCTGCGCTTGTAAACCCGCAGTGTCGGCACTTTATTAAAGGGAAAGAAAAGAAAGTCGTCCTTTGAGTCTCCCGTCAAGCAAGGCGTTCGTTCACTGTCTTCTGCTTGGGTGCCGCTTCAGTGGTCGCGACTGATTTCGAAGTACTGTGGCATTCAGTATTCCGAAGTACATAGCACTTAAATGATTTTACATTGAAACTGTTCTCAGTTGGTGTGGAATTTTTTAAAAGTTCGTTAAAGTGGTGTTCGTTCTACTGAGGTTTTACTGTATATTATCGATACTCGAAGGGACATCTACGCCGTATCGACTCGTATGATACACAAGAAAGCCCTAAAGATCTCTCGCCACATGGAGATTCCTTGGGCACAATTCAAGGCAAGTCGGGGATCGACTACTCGGTTTATGAACCACAACCAGCTCTCCATACGTCGCCGTACGATGATTTGTCAAAGGCTTCGAAGCGAGTACACAAGTAAGGTGATAAAGTTCTAAGACCTGTCCCAAATTAGCTATGCAGACAAGACTCCTGTATGGTTCGATGTGTCAGAGCACCACAGTAGACTTCAAGGGTGCGAAAAGTGTTACTGTGCCTGTGACCAGCGCAGAACGTCGAAGGTGCACGGTGATGCTGTGCGTGACGACAGACGGCAAGAAACTTCCGCGGTACATCTCTTTCGGGAGAGTCTTCCTCTTGAACACGAAGTTCCTTTAGGGCATCATTGTGCGTGCCCAAGAAAAGGGTTAAATGTGCGAGAAACTTGTTGTGGACTGGGTGAAGACTGTCTGGGCAAACAGACCTGGAGGCCTGCTACAGCGGAAGGCCCTCCTCGTTCTGGACAGTTTTAGTTGCCACTTGATGGACCGTGTCAAGAACAGACTTGCCATGACTCGTATAGACTTTTCAGTTATTCCTAAAGGACTGACGAGTGTGTTGCAGCCGCTCAACCTGTGTACAGGGGGGAGGCTACACTTGATAGGCAGCTTTATTTATGTATAGATCTACATGACATTTCCAGTTTGTATATTAAGATGTGCAGATTGTAAAAATGTAATTACTTTTTTCATAGTTCAAGTCACCTCAGGTTTTTCCAAAGTCGTTTCCGAGATACTGCACAATCAATGTATCACCTGGGTCCTTTGTTTGGAGCCTAATTACCACCTAAGCAGGAAGCACCAAAACATTAGCGATAGTTTAGAAACTGTAGGATGTTTAAGGAGTGCAATATGCTATAAATCAATTAGCTGGGCCAATTTCAACAACAGGTAAAGGACATCAATGTTCACAGAAAAAAGCCACATTCACGTGTCACGCGTAGGACCCACTTAAAAAATATTTTGATCTGTACATTGCCTTCAAAATAGACATTGCATACTGTATGCATTTATTTCTGCCAAAAAAATTCTGCTGGTGGCTCGAATTGAACAGAAGTTATTCTCCCTCCAACTTGGCAAATGTGTTAAAAATCGGTTAAAAATACTTACAAACCTTATGAAAGTGCACCAGGGGCATAATCTGGATGCATCCAATCCTTATGCTTCTTGACCTGCTTTCTCAGACTTCGGAACGCTTCTCTCAATTTGTTTGAGGTTGCACTCTCACCACAGTACTGCTCTGTAGCCCTCGGAGATGTGCTGCTCAATATCGTGATGTCTAGCTGCTCTAGAATCGTAGAAAATGCAGACGTTGCCAGTGTTGAAGCATAGCTCAGTCTACAACAGCAGCTTGCTCTGATAAGAGAAGCGTGCAGCTCCTTTGATACCATACTCCAAGTCTCGGATTGGAGGCTTTCGTGTGAATTTAGTCTTACCTTGCTAGCATCTTGCCTCGCTGCCGCCCCACTCAACTCCGAAAAGTGTTGAATTTTTCGCGCTGTTGCCGACACTGATGAAACACCCTCAAGCTTCGTGGTGGGCGTCTCGCAGGCGTGCGTTGTGAACTTCACTGCATTGACCACATCAGCGTCTGCCCGCACACGGCCGGAGTCAACATTGCGTGCGTTGTCAGGGAGGCCCGTGCCTACGCACACTTCACCATTGCCGATAGCACTGGAGCAGTCATAATCCACAGAGTATCCGCTGTCAGATGAAGCCATCTAGCATGCTCCTCCATTGATAAAATATTCAGTACATAGGTGACGAGCGTCCACGCCACGCACACACGAGAAACTGCCTTTGGTTACGTTAGCGTTATCAAACGGCATTGGTGCTTGCTCCCACGACACTGTAGTAGCACCATTGGGCTTCCGGCTCCGTTTTTCTTCTGCAAACGACCAATATAATGCTGCGATCAGTTTTTCGCTCTGCCGGGCATGGCAAGACGCACAAGCACGTTCGGGATTCGAATCGAAACATTTTTGCAAGGGCGATACCTTTTCAACATGGCGACAGACACTGCCACAGTTTTGTTAGCCAATCTTGAAGTGCCATTTTGTCACGTGCGTGAAGCAACCAATGCAATCGTGCGCTGCACGTGATTTTGACTTTGATTTGTTTTTTTTTTTGCTTTTGTGAGGGGTACTTGCCTACTGGAAAGGGAAAAAAACGCGCGACCTTTCCAATGAGATAAAAATTGCACTGGGGGAGCGCGTAATTTGCCTGCTGTCGGCGGTTGAAGTATAGCTAGTTTGCACTTCAATATAAAGGTCTGCTTGCACGAAGTTGCTGTCTTTATCGGTTATAACTTGAGAAATCGGAGAAGTTTAGAAGCCAAATTTTAGTTACAGGTGCTGAAGGGCATCGGGAACGCGTTAATGCGATTTTCGGGCAGATTTTCGACTTCTAGTGTTGCGTCCTCCCTTAACTGTCCATTTAAAGTGGAATTTCGCTGCTGCTATTCAGAATGCATGGCTAGGGGCAATCTTGATAAGACAACATGGGACAGCTGAAGAGGGCATCCCCAACAAGTTTGTGAGTGTATTTTGCGTGCATGGCGTGCCGTGTCATTGGAAGTTCTTGCAAAGAGGAGCAGCACTGAGGACGATTATCTCTGGGAGCATGCTGATGACGCAGAAACGAGTGCAATGAAAACGAGTGCAATGAGAGTGAAATGTAATCTTTAATAAAACCATTCTTGGCTAGTCACATTTGGGACTCTTTTACTCTGCTACTGTTGTGGAAACAATACATACCTTTCGCAAGTTGTCATCAGCGCGATTCGTGTTAGGGCCGCACCAAGCGATAATTTCGAAAAAAGTGTGGCCCTTACAAGAGTATATACGGTAAAATGCGTTCTAGCAGTAGCGACCTGGAATGAAGTGTCTATGCACCTTACACCGTTCCAGATTCAGATTTAAATATATGCATCCTACATCTTTGGTTTTCCACCTGCACTGGGGGACTGGCCTTGAGTCGGGTAGCCTTAGAAAAAGCATTTCAAAACTAGAAAAGATAATACATCTGCTCATTTTGCATAATGGAATCAATCGTTTTTAGATTTATTCTTGCAAAAATAACAAGGCATGCAACCACTTAGACATTTTTGTAGAAACGTTTCTTCCTTTTCCTATGCGGGAGAGATCGGCGCAATTGTTCAGGGATTGACGCAGACGAGGAAGAACTGGGTGAAAGGAATGCGGATCTGTTATTTAAACGAGTTTTATTTTTCTCTCGCACTAAAACATCGAATAGAACAGCTCCACGCTCTAAATTCCTACAATCTCATCTTCCCATATCTGCTGGTACTCTCATGTTGCTTGTGAGCAACAACCCATTTGTATCAAGATATCTTCGGTGTAACCAGTGGCCACACTAATCTGCATGCACATAAATGTTCTGCAATGCCTTCAGAGCCGTTCCAAGTGTAACAGATGTTGCAGTAGCTTCCTTCTCTGCTGTAGTCGAATACATTTCGTTCAGTGTGATCAGATTCTTTTCCCACCTGTCGGGCACACAAGCAATACTACAAAAACATATTTATATTTACGTATTTTTTAAAGCTCAAGGCGCTCGGTAGTGCTTGTCTTTTGCCGCATATAGCCCCATTGTCGCGCAGCGAAATGTTTGCACAAAAAAGTCTTTTTGAGGTTGTTGCCCGAGAGCAACAGCGCGCATCAAAGAGTTAAAGTGGCCATCTATCTTGTTGGCATGTTTTTCACCAGGTCTCGTATTGCTTTCTTCCCAGGCTGCCAACTACTTGGACATCAAGGGCCTGCTTGATGTCACCTGCAAGACGGTTGCCAATATGATCAAGGGCAAGACACCCGAGGAAATCCGTAAGCAGTTCAACATCAAAAATGACTTCACCCCCAGCGAGGAAGAGCAGGTACCTACAGTTTTCTTAGCCCAAGGGCGAGCTGACTTGAGCCATGCTGTTCAAGCTTCTATACATGTTGGATCAACGTTCCGATTTTCACTCTGCCTGTGAACACAGCTTTGACAATTTGACCTGTAGTGTCTTGAAAACCTGTGTATACAACATTAGCATTTTCGGAAATCTGTGGAGACCCACACCTGCCAAGTCTCTAGGATTGTCTAAGGGACTCCCGGATTTGGAGTTTCTTCTGTTTTCCGGGAAAAGGTTTTATGCGCAATCTGGCCGTATTGACAAAAGTGCATCTTAAACCGCTCCAGGTTTCCTGCGAAACCCACCGCATTTTCTTACGAGGTGCAGCAGTAACTCTGATGCGAGACTGAGGCAGATGCGTCTTTGCGACATTCCCCATCCAAATTCCACTGTGTTTATTGGGCCGAAATTCGAACTTTCATAACTCTTTTTCAAATTGTGGCGGGTATGAACTTTAGTACCAGAACTGGTGAATGAAGGCAGATAGCAGCGTTCTGAAAGCTTCGGAAATACACATATGACGAGCGCATACGCGGTCTTCTGCAACCACACGCACAGTCTTCTACAGTGCATATGGTTGTTTCCACAACCACTGTGGACGATACTGTCGTTCTCGGCGTAATCATTTATGACTAGGTAATTGACAGAACTCCGAGAGTTTGCGTGCGTCCAACGCTCGACCAGTCTAAATAACGCTACGCCGCTTACCGTTAGTGAGACGACTGTTATTCTGAAAATATTCCTTAAGTGAGAGAACGCAAAGCAGTATGGGTACGGATATAAAAAGAACTGTTAGTTAAGGAAACAGCTGCAGATGCTGAAAACACAGTAGCGGAGGCTCTGAAACTCGCGCACTTAGTGGATGAAGCAACTAATGCAGGTTGCAAATGTCTGACTGGGTAATTTTCGATATTAAAAGAGAGGGGTTCCTTAACAATTTTTTTTTTTTTCAATATCGAAAATTACCAAGCCGGAAAATTGCCAAGTCTGCTAGGTTGGCAAGTATAAGGCACAAGTCGCAGCTGCACGGCACCACACCTGCATCTCTGTGTTCCGATATCTTGTTGATGGTTGATACCTGCTATTGTTGGCCTGCTACTGCAACTGTGCAGTTCACGTTCTGCCTCTTGTGTGGTTTTTACAAAAGCCCATGGGAGAATCTTGCGATTGATAAGAAAGAAAATGGCTGATAGGACACACCTTGAATTTTGGAAATTTTATTCTCGCTTGGGTCAGCTACATTTTGACTGCACTTTCACCATTTTTTCCGTGCTCTGCCGATTTTCTTCTAACAGCACTCAAATGTGTATGCTGGTCTTATTGATATGCGGAATCTACAGTAGTTCAGGCTTATAATGGAAGCTATTTATTTGCCAGCCGAAATCGTGCCCCACCATGGTGGTCTAGTGGCTAAAATACTCTGCTGCTGACGCGCAGGTCGCAGGGTCGAAGCCCGGCTGCAGCGGCTGCATTTTCGATGTAGGTGAAAATGCTGTAAGCGCGTTGCTCAGATTTGTGTGCTCAACAAACGGATTTGTCATGACGCACAGGGTGCAGATATCGCGGATCCTAAGCCTAGCACATCACGCATGCACTGGGATGTATGCTGGATGCTCGGCAAAGTAGTTTGCGTGAAAATCGGAGGCCATCTGCCAGCAGCACCACGAGTACCACTATTCGGGCCTGGTTATAGCTTCGTTTCGTGTCAGCGGAGGCATTTCCTGAAGCAACTGGTCGGGAGTCTCGAAGCACAGTGTCTGCAACCTAGTGCGAGGTGTCGCTGATGGACCAAGTTGACGTCGAAATGGAAAACAAGTTTTCTACAATGCATGGCCCTGTATGGTCTGCTTAGCAGTTCTGTGCCCACAGTGCAAGGCACTGGGACTCCGGTTAAAACACGGAACTAAGCATGAGTTAGCGTACCTGCACTTTTGCAGTGTGAATGCGGGAAAATGCATGGGCATCGTCGCCAATGGAAGAAAAAAGCTAGTCTTCTGAAGTTTACAATTTGGCCTTGCAAGCTATAAAAGCAATTAGAAAAGGATCAACTGCACCCTTCAATTTTGAATCTCTGGTGAAGGTCTTGCGTAGGGGAATTCATCACAAGATTTCTCAAGGGAGACTTTCGGCCTGCTGGCGCAGCAGTCGCAAAAAATTCGTTTTTTGACACCGCGGCAGCCGATCGCGAATGTACCACCAAATGGAGAGCATGCCGCGATGATACAAGACTGGACGTAGACACGAAGTCGCACATCCCTCATCAGCATGGGCTTTGTCATTGAATTCTACACCGAACTAGGGCTTGGCAATGTTGCTCTGTCAAATTAGTCCTGGAGTCGCTTAAAGGAAGTGCATGTTTGGCCCAAGTTGCCCCCTTATTTTGGCAAACGGAAGGCAAGGCAGTTGTTGTACTGCTTCGGCACTTTCTAGAAAAAATTATCTGCACTGCAAGAGTATTGTTTGCGATGGTTACAGCCACACTTTTCTAGCTTTGTCGGGATCAGGCTTAGGTTTTATACCTCTGAAAACAAAATTGTATCAACCGTGTTAACAATAAAATGGACACAGCCCTGTGTGCCATTTTCACCAAGAGCAAGAAAAACCAACCTTCAGCAGAAGTTTCTTCGCAATGGATATAATGGAGCATCCTTCGTCTACAATGGGAATCAACTGATCATTTTGGTGTACATCAATTCAATATGTTATAGCGTGCGACATTTTACGTCTCGTCACGGCTGTGGTTATTCAAAACTTGCTCATTGTGCTTGCCGGGAGCCCCCTGCCAACATGCGCGTGGGTGCGTCTCCCTGCCTCCCCTTTCCTTGGTAACTAGTGGACTTGCCCGTGCAGCAACTCATCAGCCGCGCTCCCATCTCCTATAGAACTCTTTGACCTGCCCGCGCATCTTACTTTCTCCCCTTCAGCTCTGCGCTGGGACGGCGGAGATTGTGGGTGGCTATATTCATTGTCGATCGCTGTGAAAGAACAGCACAACGTCTATAGTTTCCGCCGCCAGACACGAGATAGACAACAGGGGCGGCAAATGTAAGCACAAAAATATAACAATTGAGCAGAAGTCTGCAATGTTGAAAGCCGTTGAGTTTGGCGTCAAGAAAAAATTGTCGAAGATTTCGGCAATGTCGCCAAGAAGCATGCCGCGGGCGACCAGGCCCAAACTTTGTGGGACACTCTTCTTGATGTTGGTGCTGATGCTTGCGCATTGACAATGAAAGAGTTGTCAGATTAGGAAATTGTGTGCGTGGCGACGGGGCATGAGGACTGTGACGAATGTATACACTTCGTAGCCTAATGTTTGTGAACCTGAAGTACCAACACCCGCGTAAGCACTGGATGCAACAGACCTGCTGCTCTGCTTCTTGGGTGCTTACGATGACGAGGACGGTCTCGAAATAGCTGCAGAGTCTGAAAAAGTGGACATCCGAGAGAAGCCGGTAAAAGTCGTCACTATTTTTCTTCAAAGGGATCTGCCAGCTGATGCGCTACATTTGGTGGCAATACAGTGCATTGTTCTTTATCATTTTGCTAGTTTTCTGCCTTCCGACGGCAGTTCTCTGCGCGGTAGGCTGCTGGGATATTCGGTAGAGAGTACAATCTCTCTAGGTGGCTAATTGTCAGTGAAAATGGATATTGGCTATAACGAACTAATGGTTATACCGAAGTAATTGCGACTCCTCCAACTTCGTGATAATGAGGTTTGACTGTATTTGTGGAAAAGGTGGCATCTCGCATAATTAAATGCAATGATTGATAAACCATTATGGCCAAGCCCTAAGAGAGCATGCTAAAGTGAAAAATATGCAGCGAGCGGTCATTGTTCAATTTACCACACCACCTCGACTGACCATGATCCAAACCACGGACTTTGCCCACCAGATCCTGATAGCTGGTTCAGACACCGGGCTGCAGAAGCTGAAGGTAATCCATAAGCAGCCCATAAATACTACCTGGGACCACGCGTTGCTGCTGCCGGTGTATCGGTCTTTCGGATCTATTGCTTCTTGTGCGGTCTCGGGGCAAAAAAAAAAAAAAAATCTGAATACGGCCTGCAGCCTGCACTCGGTCAGTTACTTGGTCCGTTCAGCCCAAACAAGAGCATGCTTCACCCATTATCCGCAAGTATACAGTCGCCGACCGATTTTCCGGACTCCAAAAATTCGGACTTGTTGGATATTCCGGACTTCATAAATGCACCGTCAGGGATTCCATAGAGCTAATGCATTGTTTCGACCGATTTTTCGGGCGAATTTGCCCCTGAAAGTTCGATTTTTCGGACTAAATCGCTCGTTTTGTGCCACGCTCCAAGCCATTGTGAACGCCGCCATGTTGGATTTTCTGTCGGCTTGGCTAAGCTTGGTCTTCAGATGCCTTTCCTGCCTCCGAGATTGGAATGCGCACGCCATGTTTTAAGTTTCGGAGGCCGTGTTTGCTTATTAAAAGACGCGGTGATGGACGCCGTTTTTTCGTCTTCGGTCAGCACTATCGTCATCACATCGCCCGGGGTGGAGGCGAAAGGATTCTTTTATTGTCGTTGCAGCTTTTTTCAGTCGCCATTCTGCACGTGTTGTGTCGCGTAGCGTCGAGACGTTGTGTGCTTCGTAGCGGCTATCTGCGGCATCGAATTTTGTGTTCTCGGTGCCATGGCTCCGCTATCTGTGCCATCGCGGGAGCCAGGTGGTGTGAAGAAGCGTGGGAAGTATATGACCCTGACGATGGAGAAGAAAGCTGCCATAATCAAGCTAATAGAGAGTGGACGTTCGCAGCTAGATATCGCTGGATGACGGTCGACGCCGGATGGCGGTCGTCGTTGTCGTCGGATGACAACGACGACCGCCCGCAGCCGTCGGAGATCGCCAACGCGGTGACAATTTTGTCGAGCGTTTACGGCGACGATGTCACCTTGGCGCAAATACGGGCGAACCAAATTGCCTCCAAGCGTAGTTTGAGGCAAGGCAGCATCAAGAACTTTTTTAAACCTGCCTGATGCAATAAACTTCAGATTTTTGGCGAAAACGAATTTTTCGGACTGTTCGATTTTTCGTACTTTTTTTCGGTCCCCGCCAGGTCCGAAAAATCGGTCGGCGACTGTACACCAGGAAAGCGTCTACACCCAGCTTTGCGCATCAGTCTTCAACCTGCATGCCATTCACTGTACAGGAGCTGAGATTCCATGCGGGGGGAAAAGGCTGCAAAAACTCTCCAAGCTAAAGGTCAGGTGGCCAAGTGACGCCGCTGAGGGACACGAAGGACAACTCTGGAGCCTTAGGCTTTTATAAATGTTTGGCCAGGGTTTCTTGTTTGTAGTGGAAGTGTGCTCACTGAAGTAGCAGTGAAGAAAAAGAATGTTTAGTTTTAAAAATACCAATTTCTAAAATGCAGCCCCCTTCAGCATACATTCACTGGGGCACAGTGTTTCCCAACTTTTTGTCATTTTTACTCTTCAGCCGCTCCAAGAGGTTCAATAATGAAATTTGTCTCTCGGGAAGTTTTCCTGATAACACTGTAAATTTTACATGACGGCATTCAGAGGTCATTAGTGTCTGTGCCAATTTTCCTGCACATCTAACAAGACATGTCCCCCTTAACTTCATTGGGGCAGACTGGTCTTTGGGACCAAAGAGTGACAAAATAATTCATTTTTTAAGATTGACCTATTTGGTTTTTGCCAGTATTTTTCTCTACAAAAAAGTTATCACTTCCTGGTGTGTGAAAATTTGCAATGTCATTGTCTAGATTCTTGGTGCTGTTAACATTCAAAATCTGCAAAAAATGATCAATAGACACCTGTATGTGTGTAGAATGCAAGTACGGGAGCAGAATTTAGAGCACAAGCCTTTTTAATTGCCCATCGAAATTGTAACACAATTCCAACTGCTTTTGAAAATGGAAGGTTCATTTTGTTGTAAAATAACCAAGAAAGGTCTAAAAACAATAAATCTTGCATACTTTCAATATATAATCATTAGTCTATGTTTGGCATATCTTAAATATCACTTTCAATTGCGCACTTTTTTTTATGGTGGCCTTAAACAATAGGGAATGAACTCAAGTTATTCCAGGAACAATGAGTTAAAGGAAAACTAAATAAATGTTTGAAATCAGCACGAAAACTGCATAATCCTGTACAGTTTGATCAAGATCATTGAAGTAGACAAAAAAATGTCTAGGACCAGTCTGCCCTCTTGATCAACAATGCAGAAACAGTCACGACAGTACAAATAGTTAGGCACTTGGAATTCATTGTTGGAGCTCCGGTAGCGTTGTGCATTTGCACAAAGAGGGAGTCTGGGCTAAGTCAAAGGAGGGGGAAAAAATAGATAGAGAAAGCTTTGTTTTTTTTTTGTTTTTTTTTTTTTTTTGAGAGGCAGCTTAACGAAGTGTTAGCACTCCTTCTGTTTTAGTTTTGCGCAGTGAAGTTGAGCTCCTGGATTGTGGCATTTAACTTTCGGTCAGTTTCTTTTTCTTTTTTTTTTTTTTTTCGAAGTCTTTCTTGTTTCACATAGCTGTCTAAACAGTATTGCAAATCATTATCGGTGGTTTTCGAATCTGTGGAGCTGTTGATTTGTAGCTTTTCTACATGCGGATTAGATTTTTATTGTGGTTAAGGCTGCTTGAGGTAAATCGTGCTACTGATGCTACTTTATAGAAACAAAAGTGGCTTGTCTTGGTGCCGGGGCTACTATATTGTTGTACATTCATATGGTTTCCACACTTGTGAGACGCTTAGTACCTACATTTTCGTTGCGTATGTGTGGCAGTTTCTTGCCTAAAGCACTTGCATAGCAGTTCGGGGTGGAAGTGCTGCACCGAAGCTGCTCCCATACTGTTCTTAGTGCTTGATGTGCAGTCATCTTGGTGTCGAGCTCAAGCGAGCTCCTATCATCTGTGCTTGAGGGGCCATTGACAGCATACCTAGCTCATTGGTTGATGTTATCGCATGCACCTATCATGCAACAGAAATGGCTGGTTGTTTTCTTTGCCTCGGCTACATTCGCCGCAACTGCTTGTGCACGCTTGTTCACATGCTTGAAAGTTCACTCTTTCACGAGACCGCCACAAGCTTATAGATCAAATGTACGCCATTTTAAGTTTTGGACACACGAGTAAGCTTCTTTCAAATAGATGCATGTTAAGTACCCCAGGTGGTCAAAATTTCTGGAGCCAATCCACTATGGCATCTCTCGTAATCATATGGTAGTTTTCAGACGTTAAACCTCACATATCAAACTTCTTTCAAATTGTGTGTCCAAAAATGCATTGGCCAAGCTGTCTCCACTTCTGCGCAGCAGCACATTTTAAATGTCTGCTTTACTCACAATGGTGCCTGCAGACTTTCATGCAGTGCTGTGGCTGACGTAAGCAGCTTCCGTAGTTTTTACTACGGAAGCTGTGGCACTTAATTTGTGCTCATTCGTACTGTTGTGACCAATATCCCCAAATGACCTTCTTCCATTTACAAAAACACGTGCCTCTTTGTTTTCCTCCTCGGAATGACATATGTCGCCACACATTCAACGATATGCAAGATGTCTTGGTGTTGCTGGATGTGTGTGTAATTGTTGCCTTTCTTCCATTTCAGGTGCGCAAGGAAAATGAGTGGTGTGAAGAAAAATGAGCGTTTCTGTGATAGTGGTTCCTGTGAACTGGCGTTTGCACATGAGGGCCTTTTTTTTCCCCCCTTCACACTACCACCCCCTACCAGCCAACACATTCAGTTCAGCAGCTTGGGCCACTTTTTTTCCCCCTTTTTTCAAAGAAATTGTGCGCTCGCTGCAAAATACTTGCAGAAAGTTTTTCAGGTTTTTTAGTTTTTCTCGGAGTTATGTGTTGGTTTTTATTAAAGTGAAGTTTCAACCCTCATTCGTTGCTTCCCTGGGCGAGTTGTAGTTCCTGATGCATGTCCACTGCTCTAGTAACTACTCTCCCTGTCGAGAGACAAGATGCTCTCTCCCTCGCCTCTGAATTCTAGCGTAGCAGTGTGTGCAGCCTGCTTTGTATAATGTAAAGGATTTGTAGGCCCTTTCAGCTTGTACGCTCGGGTTCTGTGGACGTCCAAATAAAACAAATATATCATTCTGGACTGTGCACTTCATGGCTTATGCAGGGGGAGACACTACTTCTATTCACCAAGGTCTCGTAGTACGTACATTGTGCATTAGGACTTCCAATCACTCTAGCAACCTTGCCTGCTGCGAAGTGTTAAAAATATTCAAACAATGGGCATTCAATGCAAGAGGGGCAGACTCTGGAACTAGTTCAAGCTCGTCCCAGAGCTGTCCTAGACTAACTTGATGAATCGGTTCTGCAGTGCTCAGCCGTTTCGAATAGCATTTTCATGCTAGGTTCCACATGCATACATTACCAAGTTATATGTAAACTGGTTGCGTAATTTCCACAGAAGCCCATGGATCAAGTAGTCGGCCGTTCGTTGCCATCTATGTGAAGAGGACAACCAAAAGCAAAAGTTGAAAAACAATATATAATGTCGGAAGTGGTATAACCTACTTGGCGTGAAACTGAAGTTTTTCTCATCTACGCTGACCTGTTATGTGCATTTATTAAGAGATTTTGTTGCGCTTTAATTGTGTCTCCAATTGCATGCGAGAGAAAAAAATACAAAAGTAGCAGATTGAGGAAGCAGTTGTTTTAGTAGCCAAGTGACATACTTGCAATATGCACAAGAAAGTGTTCACGAGTATAATACCATAATAGTTTGAAAACTCTCATTGCCCGATCGTTGAAAACCACTGCAACGAGGTGGCAGTTCCGAAAATATAGCTTTCGCAGCTGTAGAGTACAGAGTCTTGTTGCTTAGCCTGTCGCATTCAGTCGCCACAAGCGAGGGCACGCCAGCGAAAGCAGTCTGGAGTTGTAGAAGCAGCTATCTACTCATTCTGTGAATTCGTGAGCTATGAATGCACATTAAATTAAGTAACCCACTGAACATATGTACTAAACCACCTCGGGGAAAACTGAGTGATACTTTGTTGACCTGGTAATGTGCAGAGCCACACACTTCAAACTAAACATGCACTCTGATAGCACATTGCCCAGATACGCCCCCAATCTGTTGGACTTCCTGCATGGTCCTGCTATTTCTGAAACAAAACAAAAAAAATGGGTGCTCGACCACATACCAAAGTCAAGCTTTTTAAAGTAATCTACTAATTTTTGTCAAAAAATTTGGAACTGTTGACAATAAACAATTATTTTATTGTTTTTGCTATTCGACCCCCTCTCACCTAGGCCTGCTTGAATCGTCACGTGAGTGTCTGTCTTGATAGGTTTAAGACCACTTTTTGTTCAGACTTTTGAGACTTATTTAGATTGACCTTGTACCTTACTTTCAAATGAGTGAAGTACCAAGACTCGAGGAATGAGTGTTGGGTCCTCGGTTTTTCACTTGTGTGGTAAATACATGCATTTGGAGGCCTGCTATATGGATGAATGCTAAACAGATTGGTAATGGGAGCAAGCAAAGATTGTTGTACCAAAAGTGTTGGCGTGCATGCGTCAATGCCAGAGCCATAAAATACCAGCCTGTCTCAGCATTGAGGATGTGGCTTTGCATTAGCGTTCACTAGTCGGGTATTTTTGTGCCCTTCGCTACACTGTACACACACACACACACACATATATATATATATATACATATATATATATATATATATATATATATATATATATATATATATATATATATATATATACAAAGTGGTTGTTGCTAACAAAACGGCGCAACTTCCAGTCCTGAACGTCTCTACGTCGACCCAAGTTCTTCCCGAAGGCATCACCTTAGCGGATCTTTCCACCCTTGATGAATGTTGGATTTGTTCTTTTACCCCTGACACTAAGACCGTGGCGAAGCCTGTCGTCACCTCGCAATATAAGAAGTTCCTCGACAAAATGATATCCAGCGACCTCTTACCTTCCTAAGTTGCAGCGCTCCGGAGTGTTCTATTTTCTTACCTGGATATCTTTGACGTCGACGACCGCACAAGTGCCGTAACCCGCCACATCGACACCGGCGACGCCTGTCCACTCCACAAACGCCCTTATCGCGTGTCACATGCTGAGTGCCTAGTTATACAGACGGAGGTAAAAAAAATGCTGAGGATCTCCTGTGGTCTTAGTTCAAAAGAAGGACAATACCTAGCGCTTTTGCGTCGACTATCGCGACCTGAATTGGATCACCAAGAAGGACATTTATCCTCTACCCTGAATCAATGTTGCGTTCGACTGCCTACACGGCACCAACTATTTTTCGTCCCTTGACCTTCGATACGGATACTGGCAAATTTCGATCGACAACCGCGAGAACACAGCACTCATCACAACCGACGGCCTTTACCAATTCAAGGTCATGCCTTTTGGGTTGTTCAATGTTCCAGCTATTTTTGACATATGATGGACTTTCTTCTCCGCGGTTTCAAATGGTCCACAAAGGCTCTATATGCCGTTAGCAAGAACTGCTGTCGGTGAATAAATCTTCCCCTTAACATCTTTTGGTGGACGGTGCGGAGTCTTTACACAACCCGGCTCTGGAACTCCGCAGTGGACGCCAGGTTTGTCCAGCCGCGATGCCTGAAACCGGCACTCAGGCCTCACCATCTGCGTCGGCTCCATCACGTGTAATTCCCCCCCCCCCCCCCCCCCCCATCTTCTTGACCCTAACATGTTTTCCGGGATGGACAGCACGGATGTCGAAGAATGGCTCTCATTATTCGAGCGCGTCAGCAAGCACAACAGGTGGGACGAGACGCTTATGCTGGCAAATATTCTATTCTACCTAGGGGTACAGCACGCGCCTGGTATGAGACGCATGAAGAATTAACCAGCTGGGACACATGCAAGCAAAAGCTTCGTGACTTGTTCGGTCGGTCAGTTGCTCATCAGATGGCAGCCAGGCAGAAACTCGCGTCGCGTGTTCAATCATCGACGGAGTCGTACATCCAAGGCGTACTGGCACTGCCGGAAGACTGACAAAAACATGTCCGAGGCGGATAAGATCAGCAATGTGTTGACAGGCATTGCTGATGATGCTTTCAACACACTAATGTGTAAGAACTGTACCACTGTCGACTCCATCATAGCTGAATGCCCACGATTTGAACAAGCTAAAAGCAGGTGAATAACCCATCATTTCACGAGACTACCAAACACCGCTGCGACTTCGTCTTGCGAGGATTATGCAGCGCCCCGTTCACTTGCGCCTCCTGCCAATATCACAAGGATTGTTCGCCAGGAGCTGGAGGCCGTGGCACCCGCTTCCTATTAGCCCCCTGTGCAAGACAACTGGGCAACAGCCTCGCTTATTCAAGCCGTCGTACGCCAGGAGTTTGCTAACCTGGGCGTCCAGGTTCCCCAGCCTGCCAGGATCATGTCGCAGCCCATGAGCACTGTCGACCACAACGCTGACCACCACTGTGCTCCACTTGTCGCTGCGGCAGCGTCGACTTCTCGGTTTCCACCACGCTACCGAAATCCATCTGAGTGACGCACGCACGATGATCGACCCATCTGCTTTTCTTGCTCTCGAGTTGGGCACATCGCCCGCCATTGCCGCAACCGGTGCTATTTCCAGCCAAGCTTTCCTAATCTTAGCCGCCGTCAGGACCGTGGACACTATTCGCAACCTGTTTTTCCGGATGACCATCTTCAGGACTCTTCTCCTCGCCGTTCATCTCTACGTTCCGAACCGTCCTGACGTCGTCGTCCAAAAAAACTGCTCTAGCCGCTCGCCGTCGCGCTCCCCTCAACGCCGCCGCTCTCCGTCACCGGCTTATTCTGGAGCTTCCCCCGTTGGTTTGCATGACTGCGCTCTTTAAGCCGTTAGTAAGACCTGCTATCGGTGAATAAATCGTCCCGTATAAATATATATATATAATGAAGATATGGGATATAGCACAATGAGTGCGTTGTCAACAGGGATAAATATATTTTCCAGCAGTTTCGGGAGGGGTCCTCCTCCTTCAGGGGATGAGTTAGACTAACATAGACATTCAAACTTCGTTGTTGCCGCGTCTCTCTCGTCTTGAAAGATGTTTGCGAGAGTGAGAAAACTAAAGAAACAAACAAAAAAGAAAACACTGAACGCTGAGCACAAAACACTGAGCACGAAACCCAACTGTGCACATACAAATCTCGGTGTAAGTGCACGTCTGGTTCTCATCCTGTGCTGGCCAGGGAGAGAGAGAAACAACTTCTAAGAAACAACTTCACCCCCTCCGCTCGCTGTGTGGCCCGGAGCTGTACTTTTAGGCTCGTATCTCGGAGTACTCTTTCCCATGCCTCGGATGAGGGAGTGGTCAGGAGATCAGGCGGAGGTGGATCCTCGCTGCAGTCCCATAGTATATGAGAGACTGAGGCGACGGAGCTACATTTTGAGCAATGCGGTCTGAACATATCGGGGTAAATGTGTGTGTATACCTATGGGCACGGCAACGAATTCGTTTGGAGGCGGCGCCATGTGATTTCTTGTGGTTTCGTGAGTTTGTGATGCGGCGGTGGTTTTGTTCGACGTGCGAGGCGATAGTGCTGAGCAACTTCGTGATAGGATTTGAGGGGCTCGCCGTAGTTCTCAGGGTTCGTGGCGGGGCGCACCGCTCGGTTCACGAATTCTCGAGCTTGTCGGTGGGAGGCCTCGTTCACCGGGTATCCCGCGTGCGCCGGCACCCAGATAAGAGATATGAGAGGCGGATCCTCTTCTAGGTAGGCGAGGGACTCAAAGAGCCGTAAGGTACCGGGAGCAACGGTACTGCGAGCGAAATCGGGGATAGCGGTTTTCGAGTCGCTGAGGATTGTAGTGAACCCGGAGGACTCCGCGAGAGCTATGGCCGCTTCCTCGGCTTCGACGGGGTGGAGGGCATGGCCAGAGCCTGCTACTCGCAAGATTGCGTCGGTGTTGAGGGCTGTGCGAGTTGTTATTACGCTAAGTGCGTACGCGCTTGGTTGGGAGGGCTATGGGCCGCGTCCACGAAGGCCACATCGTGCCGCGAGGAGTAGTCGTCGTGTAAGGCTTGGGCTCGTGCTCGCCAGTTCTCGACGTGTGCCGGGCCACCCAAGATTGTCGCCGCAGTGGCGGAAGGGGGCGCTCGTAGGGAAGAGTTTCCGCTTAATGGGCCAGTCCGCTCTTCACCTTTCATCTTCGCCCGTTTCCCCTCAATGATCGTCAAGTGGTAGACGAGCGTAAACACTTCACTATGTATGTACACGTGAGAAAAGAAAAACAAGGACACTGTAAATATATATATTAGGCAGGCATGGTGATGGAGCGGTAAACGTACTTTCTTTCGATGTTTCAGCCAGTCTGACCTTATCTGGCTGAAACGTCGAAAAAAATAATGTGACTTCTCACGGAGGATCTGCTGGACAAATATATATATATATATATATATATATATATATATATATATATATATATATATATATATATATATAAAAGGCATGGCCCGTTTCCGTACATTAAGTTGTGTGGGAGGGGTGGAGGAAGCAGTGATGGCTTAATGGTTAGAGCATCAGCCTCGCATGCAAGAGGTCCATGGTTCGAATCCTGTTGCTGCGCAGTTCCCAACTGGAATTTAAAAAATCCGCGCGGTGATGGAACTGCATTAGGATGCCCGGGGTGCGACCTCACCGGTGACCAACGCCGGTAACGCACTCCTTCACCAGAGAAGAATCGGCCATCCTGGTGCAGTATCTGGCCACTACCTCCCACATGCATACGTCAATTAACTCACGGCCCACAATCCCCAGTGGCTGCGAAGCAACTGGCCACGGCGGCGGTCAGATCTGCAACGTGGCAGAGGGTTCTAAGAATCTCTTGGTCCGGGCAGGCCGTCATTGAAAACTGGACTTGACAACGTTTAACGCTAGAACCTTATCTAGTGAAGCAAGCCTAGCTGTATTATTCGAGGAGCTAGAGGTTGTTAAATGGGATGTGAAAATGCTCAGTGAGGTTAGGAGGACAGATGAGGCCTATACAGTGCTTCAGAATGGGCACGTTCTGTGCTACCGTGGCTTGGCTGACAAAACTGGGAGTGAGATTTTTTATCCACAGAAACATAGCTCGCAACATAGAGGAATGCTAAAGAATTAATGAAAGGGTGGTAGGCATTGTAATTAAACTCAATGAGATATACCAGATGAAGTTGATATAGGCTTACGCACCTATATCCAGACATGATGACGCGTCAGTTGAAAGCTTCTATGAAGACGTGGAATCGGCAATGAGTATAGTAGAAACACAGTATACTATACTGATGGGAGACTTCAGTGCCAAGGTAGGGAAGAAGCGGGCTGGAGACCACGCAGTAGGAGATTACGGCATCGGTACTAGAAACGCAATAATTTGCGGATCTTGAATACCTTCTACCAAAAACGAAGGAACCGTAAGTGGACATGGAAGAGCCCTAATGGAGAAAGTAAAAACGAAATAGGCCTTATATTGAGTGCACACACAGGCATTGTGCAAGATGTGGAAGTGGTTGGCAAGGTAAGAGCAGTGACCATAGAGAATGGTACGGCCTCGAATTCGTATAAACTTGAAGGAACGACAGAAACTGATACGCAAGAAGCCAATCAATGAGCTAGCACTGAGGGGGAAAATACAGGCATTCAGAGTCTCGTTTCTGAACAGGTACTCGGCTCTTATCGAGGAAACCAGCCTTAGCGTTGACACAATGAATGATAATCTGAGGAGTATCATTAAGGAGTGTGCAGTGGAGGTTGGAGGTACGGTAATTAGACAAGACACTGGAAAGCTGTCCCAGGAAACGAAGAACATCATTAAGAAGCGTCAAAGCATGAAAGCCCTAAATACAACAGGCAAAATAGAGTTGGCAGATATTTCAATGTTCATTAAGAAGCGTAAGGTATCCGATGTAAGAAGGTATAACATGGAGAGAATCGAACATGCACTGAAGAACTGAGGCAACGTCAAAGCACTGAAGAGTAAACTTAGGACAGGCAAAAATCAGATGTATGCACTACTGACAATAAGGCTAAGATAGTTAAAACTATCTGGTCGTTTTCTGTTAGGCTTCCTGATTACTCCCAGATATTTTTGGCCGAGGTCTTAGCCGTTATATTAACCCTAAGTAAAAGTCCTTTAACTATAACTTTTGTGGCTATAGTTACGTATTCATTGTTGCTGTGTTCCGCACTAACTGCTTGAACAGATTCAGATATTCTAAGATTATTGCGATCACTTGTTCCTCATGATTTGCGAAACCTGCGAATAATTTGGGTGCCGGGACACAAAGGAATTGTACTCAATGAAGTTGCGGACTCTCTGGCGAAAGCTTCTCTGACAGGTCCAGCTCTCTCCTTCCTGTTACGGCATTTGTTGTTGCGGCAAGGTTCAGAAAATATGCATTGTCTTTGCTTACTTCAAGTCTCGATTCATCAGCGGACTTTCTGCACCAACCGTTCCCTTGGAGCAGGAAATGGTGTGCAGCAAGACGAGCTGGAGTTTTATAACCAGAATGCGTTGTATAATTCTAAATCTAAATTTTTACATGCACAGAGCGGGTTGGGCAATCTCCCCTTTTTGCTCCTAGTGCAACAAACTCGAAACTAACGAACACTTCTTGTTGAGCTGCTGACGTCTTTCCTTACACAGAAAACGAAGTATCAAAATTATATTGCGGAAATGTTGTCTACCGGTTACGTCGTCCGTTCTGTTATCATTTGGGGCTTCTGTGCAGGGACACTTAGACAGGAATATTTTCAAAGCAGTTGAAAAGTTCATATGCGACTCGAATAGGTTTGGTAGGTGTATCAACTACTAACAATTCTTTACTCAGCCTTCCTAGTCAAAAGATCTTCAGTGTCGGGGAGATGACACAAAATATTGCAACTCAAAATTACAATCATTCATAATAGACGTTACATTAAAAACTATATCAAAATTATTTTAGCTCTTACTCAATAGTAATCATAAATCAAGTATGTATGATCCGGCCGGCTCATGGCCTATCCCCCAGAGTAGGTAGGTGCTAATGATCCAAGGACCATCATCCTCATTATCATAGTTAATATAGCGGAGGAGTTTTACAGAGATCTGTATAGTAGCCGGGACAACCACGACTTCACTATAAGAACTAGCAGTAACCCAGATGGCACCCTACCGGTAATGATAGAAGTCAGAAAAGCCTTGGAGAGCATGCAAAGAGGCAAAGCTGCTGGTGAGCATCAGGTAACATTGGATCTGCTGAAAGATGGAGGACAGATTGTGTTAGAAAAACTAGCCACACTGTTTATCAGGTGTATCCGGACCGGAAGAGTACCAGAATTTGGAAAGAATGCTAACATCATCTTAATACATAAAAAAGGAGACGACAAGGACTTGAAGAATTACAGGCCGATAAGCTTGCTCTCCGTCGTATACAAGGCTATTTACAAAGGTACTTGCTAACAAAATTAAGGCAACATTAGAATTCAATCAACCAAAGGAACAAGCAGGATTTCGAACAGGCTACTCAACAATCGACCGCATTCATGGTACTAATCGGTGGTGGTGGCGGCATTACAGCCAGTACCTGATCGCATCCTCTCCGTGTTACAGACACATTGAAAGCGCCGGTGCTGCTTTCCCTGCTCATCGAGGTGGACCGCTGGTTTTCCCTGACCCTTCGGTGTCGCCTATCGTCAAGCGGGACCGTCATAGCTGGAAGTTTCAACTGCCCACTCATGCGCACATAGACTGTCGCTGTGCCATATCTACGTACCACAGCAAACTACGCTGCTCACCTGACGCTACTACTGGACACGTGTCTGCAGCTACGTTTATAAAACGGCGCACTTCACTCAGGCGGCAATCAGTGGTAATGGCGGCATTACAGCCACTGCCTGATCGCATCCTCTCTGTGTTACAGGTTAGAACTTTACTGTCTTTACTTCTACGGTTCTTTTTGATGCTGTCCCGCTGCCACCACTGCCACGAATATTGTACCAGTGCATTATACTAGTGTACCATGTACTGGAGCCGTGTACTAGACGTGTACCGCATTAGCGCTACTGCCCTGTCACCATGACGAAAAATGTAAGACTTCTTCAGTATTTCAAGCAAGACTTCAAAACAGAATTTCGATCGTTTAAAGAAGCTATGGAAAGAAACATGCGCACAGAGGAACGCAAAGTTCACGGGGAGCTGGAGGAAATGAAGAAAAGCATGGAATTCCTCAGTATAAGAGCTTCGAGGAATCCAACCGTCTGGTTTCAACCGCTGTAAATGAAAGTAAAGCTTTAATAAAACAGAACGAGGAACTTCACCAGAGAGTAAACCTGCTTGAGAAGAATCTTGGTGAATGCCAAGCAAACCTGGTCAAAGCTGAACAATATTCTAGAAACAGGAATTCGGAAATCAAGGGCGTGTTGCAAAGTCCCAATGAAAGCATTCCAGATGTCCTGAAGAAGTTAGGTGATGCTGTTGGCGAAGCTATCACAAGTGCTGATAAAGAAGTGTGCCACAGAGTAAACACCAGAGACAAAAAGAACACTAACATCATCGTACAATTTCAAAGGCGGAGCAAGCACGAAAGAAACGATTAACAAATAATCATCTTGGTCTGACATCATCAGAAGAATCCCCGGAAGACCCACCAATTTACATTAATGAGCACCTCTGCCCACATCTCAAGAAACTCGTGGCAATGACGACTGCGCGCAGGCGTGAATGTGGGTGGAAATACGCATGGTCCAAAAACGGATCCATTTACGCTCGTCGAACTGACACATCACCTGTCCTGCTAGTTCAGCGCGAAAGCGACCTTGACAAGATCACCGCGTAAAATCCCGTGACGTTCTAGCCATCGTCTGCGTCCGAACAATGGCGAACGGTGCAATTCTCCCAGCGCACGTTGCGCAAATTACAGCAGAGATAAAAACCACTAAATCGGTTAAACTTCTGCATATTAACGCTAGATTAATCAGATCAAAAAGTGATGACATAATTACATTGATCTATTCTTGTAATACGGCGTTCAATGTACTTATGTTTACCGAAACATGGTACGATGATGACACTGAGCATCTTGTTATGCCCGGGTACAACCACTTCTTCCTAAATCGTAAAGA